>NW_015506431.1:179260-180263 GCF_001515645.1 Sinocyclocheilus grahami | reverse complement strand
CCTACTCAGGGAACCATGGTTACATAAGTAACCCGAGACGTTCCTCTTTTGCCATGTTATAAGCGGGGCTTCAGATGCTTTCACTTTCGATTTCACGATCTTGTCAGGTTTTACAATAAAATATAATTGTCTGTTTAACTTACGTCTATACACCTTTCACCTTTTAAGACAAAAAAAAAAGATGGATTCTTTATTTTTAATTAAAATGCACAACAACAATAAAACATTAAGCTTCAATTACAAACTAGCTAACAAAAACAAATAAGATGAGGCATGGCATAGGCCTACACGCTGTATTAGGCTATATAATGACTAATAAATTACAGAACGTTTAGCAAACACTGAGGAATCAAAAAAAAAAAGAGAGAGAGAGAGCCTCCATAGCATAACATGAGGTAAACAGCAAAGATAAGCTTTTCAAAATGAAAACAAAACAAAAAGAAAAGTAAAACTAAACTTTCTGCTGGTGACAGTGCTTGCATATTACCTGCATATTACCTGACACTGACTCAGAAAACACTAGTTTATTAATAAATAATTAAAATGTCTTATTTTCCTCCCGACACGTTCATAATCACTTTGCCGGTGCTTTGAGGCAATTGCTTTATGCGCGAGCTTGAGCACGAAATAGTCTCTAGCCTAATACGTCTGCCTATAGCCTATATTGAAGTATGGTTAATATATTATTATATTAATCAATTTAATATAACGTGCGACTAGTTGACTAGAAAAATCTTTAGTAGAGGGCAGGCCTACTTAGCACAAGGAAGCTTTCCATTTTTAATTTTTTTTTTTTTATAAAATGCTATAGCCTATAGCCTAATGACATTACGAAAAGTGCAACAGCTGCAAATCACGTCGTTATTGCACTGCACGAGTTATGCATGTGTAAGGAGTCAAATGTTGTTGTTGTTTTTTGTTTTTTTATCACCCTAATTAGATTATGAAGAATGATTTCTTGATCTTGTTTTCCCTTTAATACATACCTTCCGCAATATATTTT
>NW_015506431.1:171747-178811 GCF_001515645.1 Sinocyclocheilus grahami | reverse complement strand
TATATATATATATATATATATATATATATATATATATTATCTGAATATGAAATAAAATCTTAGAAACTGTATTTTATGTAAGGGTGTGTTTGATCAAAGGACGAGAGACTAACAGAAATACAATTATTAATGATTATGTATTTTACATTGCATCTGGAAAAATTCAAGATAGAGGTCCAATAAAGTCCAAAAACAAAATTTGTTCAATTAGGCAATAGTGTGATATAACACTGTAAAACACTGCAAACTTTGCTCCTATAGCTGCAGTGAAAAGATTTTAGTTTGAGTTTAATGATTTTAGTTTTGCAGTAGTCAACAACCTCAACAACACACATTGGTTAGAAAAATATAGACAAGAAAACCCCTGTGAAAAAAAACAGCGATGTAGACGTGGTACAAAACAGGACAAAAGACAGGAAAACTGACAACTATCACACAGCTATTTCAGAAGGAACAGAGAGAAAACACAGCAAAGAAACAGAAGGGCCAATCAGATGGAAAGATAGACAATACAAGACTCATATTTCATAAAAACACCTTTCCAGGGTATCAAATAGACCGATAACAAACTGACAATCCACCTGCACACTTTAACAGATCTATAACACACCATGAAATGTGTTGCTGGAGAGGCCTGGAGAAAAGTTTCTCAAAAAGCACAATAGATTTTCAAAAAAAAAGCAGAGCACAAGCACACAGGGGTCTGAAGCTTAAAGCTTGAAAATGATGAGAAATTTGAAGTACAAAGATACAAAAGATTCATCCAGGGGCTTCAATGTGTATGCATTTCTAAAAATCGAAAGCCAAGAAACAAGTGCAACTAAAACCAGACACTTCACCATGCAGCTCTTTCTAAACTATAAAATCATTGTTCATGCATGACAATCTGGCATGAAATACAAGTGGCAATACTGTTTTGACTGGGAATAGGTCCAAAAGCAAAATAATTCTCTGGGAAGAACAGAAAACAGAAAAAGGCTGGACTTTGGATTTACAGCAAACACAGTCGGGACCAGTGCAAGAAAAAAAGAAAAAAAGGATATTCAAAAGCAAGATGAAAATAGTGATGCAACAAAGGGGAACAAAGATATACTCAATGTCAAACTAAAATGAAGCTTTTCCTGAAGTTTAAGAAGGAAAGTCCACTGGTGAAACTGTCATCCCTTACGAAAAATAAGTTTATTAAAGTGTGCTATTAGTATACTTCTTTTAAACTAAAAAATAGGAAAGTATACTTTTAGTCTACTTTTTATGTACTTCTCAGAAATGGGCTTATGTACTTCTCAGAAATATACTTAAAATGACATTTAAGTATACTTGACTTATACTTATACTAAATATATTTTAGCTATAATTGTGCTCCTAGAATCCGTGTTTTCATTGTTATATGGTAGGGGGCGCTAGTACACATCTTCTGTACAGAATTTCCAAAAAACACAAGTGAAGAAGAAACCGAAACAACAGATGCTTCCACATGTATTCTAACACGATCACCCGACATAAAACAGTATCAAAACTGTGTAACATTATGGAATAAAATGTCGACCAATGAAGAGGTAATACTGACTGTCAAGCTTTTTGGTGTTGATCGACTTTATCTACGTTTTGATTATCATTCTAGGAGTATTGAAATAGTACACTTACAAGTATACTACTAGTACACTGATATTTGTATACTTACTACATAAGTTTACTTAAAAATATACTTGAACTTTACTTAAGTATACTTAATAAAATAAACTTGAAGTATGCTACTTTTTGGTAAGGGATGTGCTGTGCTTTAAAAATATCATCCTTTTCTGGTTGTGATGCCAACTGCACTTGACAGAAACACTTGCTTATGCAAGATCTGTTTGGGGGATACGGCTAGTGGTTCAGAACATGTCTGTAGGCTGAGCTGCTCATGCAATATGTGTTTGTGGTAGGGTCAACACTGTGTTATTCTGCAGAAGTCACAACCGTTTCGATATTTCCAAGATAAGAACTGTTGTTCATCACTTCTGTCATTTAACAAGCCAAAACATTTATATATTTATCACAGCAGTCAAATGCCAAATTGCTCTTTAATCGGTGCATGATTTCATTGTTATAATATTCAATGTGAACTCATTAATAATCATAGTTATTTGTGTGTAAAGTGTGGTTCTGATACATTTTTATACGTTTGCATAGACACTGAAACATACATTATTAATGTCCTGATGGCATCTAAAACAGAAGTATTTTTTATATGAACAACTTTAGAGTACAAATGTTGGTAACGATAAGGTTTCATCATTAGTTACCTACATTAGTTCAATGAACTAACAATTAACAAATGTATTTCTTATGAACTAACATTAACAAAGCTGAATAAGCACTGTAAAATATACTGCTACAGTGTTAGTTCATGTAAGCTAATCTTAACAAATAAGACCTTACTGTAAAGTGCTACTCAAATGTTTACCATTTTTATGTTAATATAACATAATTTATGGAATAGATTGTTTCATTCTATTTAAATAATGAGAATAATTAAATATGTTCAATGTTATCACATTTTTTTGACAATTCATTTATCTGATTTGTCCTGTTCAGTATTATTTCTGTTGCCATATTTAACACATTTCAAAGATTTCATCACAAGTAAAATGTAACTATACAAATATATTTATAATATAAAGTATGCTTAACGATTTTATGGTTCTAAAGCTGTGAATGTGTAAACAGTAGATATTTAATATTCTCTCAATAAATGTTTCAATATCCATATGTAATAAAATGTTTCTTTAAACATTGTTCAAAAACCTACAAACACTAAGACCAGGCAGTAATATTTGATGTAAAAATAATGCTTAAATTTATATATATTTTAGCTTGACACCATATTGTGTGTAACTATGACTGGAATTAATGTTTATTTTTGTTTATTTTCGAGTCGAGAAATGCAAGAGTGGTTTTGCTAAAGTTCTGCTTGACCAATGGACTGTGGCCTGAGATCCTCTGACAAACGGTGTCCTCCTCAGTCTGGTAGTCATGAACATCTCTGGACTAAGGCCAGGAACAGCCTCCTGTTGCTGACATACTCTGTCTGAACACCAGAACACAAACGCACACTCACAAGCCTGCAGCATCCAAATACACCAGGTTTTGAAAATGAGAACAAAGAGGGCATATGTGTGAGCTTCACTGAAACCGTCACTTTAAAAAAGTGCAAAGGATCTACCAGTGACCTTCACGTATCATATGTCTTGTTTGTCTCTATCTGCTAAGCTCTATTCCAGAACATTGTGAAAACATACCCAGAAAGCATTTTAAGGCATTACAGGTATGCTTCAAATGTATGTTTTTACTGTAAGTTGAATTGCCCATATGGAGCACTATTTATGCACCAAACATGTCACTTTTAAGGTTCCATCTCAGAGATTCGGAAGCATTTTGAAATGGAGCTTTAGCAGTCATATAAGAAACAATTGCTGCTACTGATAAAGAAGTCACTAGTGTAAGAACTCATTACACTACACCTACACATCTAATTGTTTGATCACTTTGAAAGGGATATTTCTGCCAGTTTCCAAGAACACCCCAAACAGTTGAATGAACTACAAAAACTGAATGAGCAATCATACAGCACATCCCTCCGGGAGGACAAAAAGCCTGCGTGCGGGCCACCATTGATTGCAGCCATTGCAGAGAGAACAAAGAGAAAACTAAAAATGTGCATGGTATTTTTACACCACTCATTATCCTTATTTATCCTTTCAAATATAACAAAAGGCATCGCTGAAATGCAGGCTAATGTTCTTCTCTATTGTCTCCAATTGTATTACCATCTGATTTGAACTCTACCCCAGACTTTCCTCTGTAAGCAGGACTGACTTAAAGAAACAGTTCACCCAAAAGTGAAAATTTGTTGTTAATTTACTCACACTTTAAGATGTAGAATCTTTTTTTCTTTATCAGAACAGGTTTGGAGAAATTTTGCATTACATCACTTGCTCACCAATGGATCCTCTGCAATGAATGGGTGCCGTCAGAATGAGAATTCAAACAGCTGATGAAAACATTACAATGATCTATAGTAATCCACATGACTAATTAACATCTTATTTAAGCAAAACTGCATCTTTGTAAAAAAAATAAAATAAGATCTTTTAACCTCATCCTTAATAATGAAAAAGGAATAGAACGAAAAAGCCATCTTGTCTGAATCAGGAGAAATATGCACAGATCAAGCACTGTTTAAAACAGTCTAAAACAGTTCTAAATATATATGTTGGTGGATTTTGATGTGAGGGGACAACAGGGGATGGACTTTTTCAATGGAGGAAGCGTTTATGGATTATGGAATCGTATTTTGGGCAGAAGTGATGGTTTAAATTTAAAACTGCTTAATGATGGATTTGCAAAGCTTTTTGCATCACAAGACGTTAACTGATAGACTGGAATAATGTGGATTACTATGATGTTTTTATCAGCGGTTTGAACTCTCATTCTGACGGCACCCATTCACTGCTGATGATCCATTGGTGATCAAGTAATGTATGTATGTTGGATTTCTTCAAATCTGTTCTGTTTAAGAAACAAACTCATCTACATCTTGGATGGCCTAAGGGTAAGTACATTTTCATTTCTGGGTGAACTATTCCTTTAAGGTGAAATTATAAAGCTTTTTATGTATGAAGACAAAAGAAGCTAACACGGTGAACACCACTGATTCTGTTGACAATCACTCTCAAATAATTTTTTGATTGGTAGGAATACAGTCCTTCAGTCTTTTCTGACTTGTGCTTTACCTTTTTGAACCAGTTGGAATTTGTTTTTAGTGTAACTGATAATAAAAAAATAAATAAAAAAAAACAATGTCAGCAGTTACATTACAACACAGACAGAACTTTACATTTTGGCCAAACTATTCCTTTAACTGAGACAACAGAAGGGACAATGAACCTTAATTGACTGTGATGTCACAGGAGGGTCATCAGGCTCAGACGAGACATGCTGAGGTACGTCTCAGCGGCGGTCCAGTTCTGCTGTGATTCCCATCATTCATTCTGGCTGAAAGTCTGGGCTGTGGACTGAGAGAGCAGAAAGATCCTTTGACAAATGACTGGTGGTGTAGAACAGCTCTGGATTGAGCCCAGGATCTGTGTCCTGCTGCTGACATGCACTCTCACTGGACACACACACACACACACTCTGTGATGCGGTGCTACTCAACACACAGCCTCGGGCCAGTTTTTTGTGTCTTGCATGATGTTGTCATCATTGTGGCAATCACAACTGCAATAACCAGAAACATGTCATCCTATCATATTAATAAGCAGCAGCTGGGTGGTATGACAGCATATACTATGTGACAGTAGAAATGTATATCAAACGAGATGAGGTACTGTACCTTTCATATTTGTTAAGTAATTAAAAAACACAATCACACAGTTATGCAGTAAATTAACAACTTCTCAGGTGAATTTTCAGAAAAAAACTACCATATCATGATATATCACTGTACAGAACATATTTTGCTATTATATGTATGCTGATGATTAAATTTTAAGAGTTACTTAAAATTACTAAAATAGTGTCTACTTAGACACTATTTTTGAATTCTGTATATGCCAAAAATATACATATATGATCTACTATCACACATAAAAAAATATGACGTACTACATTTTTTTCTGGTGAAACATTTTAAAACACCGAGTACATTTTTAACCTGTGAAATAAATGAAATATACCTTATGAGTAATAAGTACCGAGTAAAGGTAAAAAATTTAAGTAGGTCTACAGATTTGTCACTGCCAACATAACAATATTAAACACCAACATGTCCCCATGTATTAAACTGGTTCAAAAATATACAAAATAACACTTTATTTCAACACCTAATTGTGCCCAGCATATTCAATTTCTTGACTTGTTGTTAAAGATGAAGAATATTGACATGGAATGAGTAATAATTGTGTGTGTGTGTGTGTGTGTGTGTGTGTGTGTACTGCACAAAAGTGAAACTCATCTGAAGCAAAGGCCCACTTCCGATGACATATAGTCACACAGGTCCTAACCAATGCCGCCAGAGTAAATAACTAACAGCATAAATACACAGCATTTTCTCCAGAGAAAATTGCACATGTTCCCTGTTATCGGGCAGTATTCAAAGAAACCAATATTTTTCTAAATGAGCTTTGCCGCTGGCCATTACATCTGCAGTCCTCCACTTAATGAATCCTCCTAATAGCTACCTGCTTGGGACACAGGTGCTCCGCAAATTGCTCCCTCTAAATGATTAACGAGCATCGGCTCTTCTCTATAGGCAGTGTGTGTGGCTCTGCTGGTAGCTTGGCCGTTTGCCTGGAGATGACATGATGGTCGGATCACTTAAGCATACACTAATAATTTAGACAACTTCTCAAAACATGGAATATGGGGGCGTGATCTGGGAAAATTATAAACAAAGCATGTGCCCACTGAACATTAACCACAACAGTTTAAATAACTGATGAATAATTAAGTATGTTTTTGCTTCTTTCTGTCTCTTTGCTGGAGGAAAGATTGTGCTTTAACTAAGAGTAAACTGAGCAGAGCATTCGGTAAATACTCATTCTACACATTTGATGTTAATTGATGAAGTGCATAATTAGCATAATTGTGCAGAACACTACCATGGTCGGTCAAATAGATAGTTCTGTCCCAAACTCACATTATTGACCCAAGCCAAAATCGGCTGGTCAACAAACAGAGCAATGTTTTAAAAGCACCACAGAGTCATAGTGTTTACACTGTCATAGCTGTCGCCGCATATTAAGCTGGGATAGTGAAAGTATTTTACCATCGAAAAAATGACACACCTCTGCTTTAAAAAGGAAACTACTCTACTTTGAAGCAACATTATTTGTGGGCGTTTTTTGCTCACAGTAAAACTATGATCTGAATGCCAGAGCTCTGCTAAGGAAGATTTCTTATCTGCTGAACACATGTCTGAGCTTTTAAGATGCACAAACAATCTTGGGGGAAACAGAAAGATTGTTTAAAAATGTTTGAAGGGATAGTTCACCCAAAAATGAAAATTATGTCATTAATTA
>NW_015506431.1:161853-170820 GCF_001515645.1 Sinocyclocheilus grahami | reverse complement strand
GATAGTTCACCCAAAAATGAAAATTATGTCATTAATTACTCACCTGCATGTCATTCCAAACCCGAAAGACCTCCGTTCATCTTCAGAACACCAAATTAAGATATTTTTATGAGATCTGAGACTCATCTCATTTCTGAATCTCCATATACAGCAACACAACTGAAACATTTAACTTTCTCATGAGTAAAATGAGGGAGTTTCTCCCCTGCATTCCTTTTAGGCCATAAAACCAGTGATATCATGATTAGTTGTCATGGTGATCAAGGTGGGGGATGGTGTTCAAGCGAAGCCCTGGCATCCAGTCTATTGAATGAGGGGACTGTGACGATTTGTTAATCTAATGAATAATTGATTTGTTAAATCAAATAAAAATTAGTGTGTCAGATTGGTCGAGACGCTACAACTGTAATGTTATGAAGCTACGAGAATACATTTTTTGCGCAAAAAGAAAACAAAAATAACAACTAAATTCAACGATTTATTCTCTTCTGGGTCAGTCTCTGCCACAATAAAAGACAGTACCATGATGCATGTGTGTGATGCTGCTGACAGGGTCAGAAAGTTCCCGGATTTCATCAAAAATATCTCAATTTGTGTTCCGAAGATTACGGTAGCGGAACGACATGAGGGTGAGTAATTAATGACAGAATTTAAATTTTTTTGGGTGAACAATCCCTTTAAAGGGGTCCTATTATGCTCTTTTACAAAGTCTTGATTTTGTTTTGGGGGTGTACTAGAACAGGCTCTCATACTAGGTTGTTCAAAAAAAACTTATTTTTCACATATTTTACATTATTACAACACCTCTCTCCCCAGTCTGGCATGAACGGCTCGAATAGTTCCTGTATCAAATGAAGGCCCGCCTTCTGAAATACGAAATGTGCATAATGAACTTACGTAATTACTCATCATAAATTGTGATATAGCCTGGTTCGTTGATCCGTTGGATCGGATTGCTTTCTCACTAGGGATGGGCGATACCACTTATTTTGTTTTCGATACGATACCGATATTTTTCAAGGCAGTATCATCGATATCGATATGATACTTCTGAACTAAGCTTTTAAATTATGAAATGTATTAAATTACTAAGAGTAAAATGGGTAATGATAACACTTAACTTTGTTTAAAATGCATTTGAACATTCAATACGTCCCCATGAGCTGATTCGCTACAATCAATATTATCTTTCAACGTTAAATTTCAATAAATGTAATCGCACAAACTATGTAGGCTAATTTCAATTTGTTTATTGTGAAATAACTCAAACATGTATGTTTTTTTTCTTCTGTACTCTGATAAGCATTGTTCAGGGCTGCCGTTCCCTTTTCCCTTTAAAAGCATTAAAGCTTTCTTATGATACTTTTGGGAAACGCAGCCCTGTTTGAATGCACTGTCAGAAGTGAGTGAACGCTCTCTGTGATGGATTGGTTCTGTCTTGCAACATTTGCGTGTGTTCAGAATGAGCAGGAAAATAGTTCTATCCTACACAATTATTTACTAACATAGGTTATTCGTCCAATTCAATGCATTATTTTTTTGTTAAATAAACAAAATCACTGGTAAATAAAACACACCTTAGTATCGATATTTATTGTTTGAGTATCGATACTCGTATCAGTATCGATATATCGGATCGATACGTCCATCCCTATTTCTCACTACAACCGAACCGCTCCAGAGTTCGTTTTCAATCGAGCCGAGACCACCTCGTTCAGGCGATTGTTTTTGCGCGGATCCGAGCGTGATTGCCGTGTTCACACATGGTTTTGGAGGAGATGGCGTGTAAGCCAGAGAACGCTCAAAAAGCACTAAGAAGCGATGACTGAAAAGCACGACTAAAAGCGAAAAGTTAAAAGCTAGACACAAAAAGCCAAAAGCTAGACACAAAAAGCAAAGTTTGATGGTGTGCAGAGTATTTAAACCGGGCTGTTTAACACACCCCAAATGGTGCCTCAACCAATTGTAGCTCGGGGTGTTGCAATGTTTCTCCTCATTCATAAATCAAATGTTCTCTTATCAGTCACATGGTCCGCGTTTTTCCCGCTCTTGCAGAGTATAGTTTTGGACATGATTTCTATAACAAGAATATGATACATTTGACAAAGAATTGATTGGAAGAAACGTTTCAAGCTAGAAGATTCAAACACACACATACTAAACATGAATGTGATCCTATAAACTATTCAATAGTTATTCAAAATACATACACAATAAATGATTAAGACCTGATAAGTCACATGTGGGTTACATACATGATATGGAGTAATGCATAGAAATGATTAGTTGCTCACAACAAGTCATTTTAGTGTCATTTAGATGCATATTTACATGCATTCTGTGGATGAGGACATATTCTGTGAAGACCAGAGATTAAGATGTCTGTAAGGAATCTCTGAAAGTCTGTTCTTTGTCTCCTAGGTGGGGGATGTCAATTCTAAAGCGCTCGTGATTGTAGTTACTATCACGTGATGGTCATGCGGTCATCTCTTTGACCATTTAACCTTGATTACTTGCCCTAAAATTGACAATCTCCTTCCTGAGTTGTTACGATCAGTGTGTTCCTTTTGTGTTAATGTTGAAAGCTGTTCTGTGAAAGAGTTGGTTAGGCTTGCTTCAGACTGGCTAGGGTCTGATTTATGACATCCTGTATCTTGGGCCTCTTGTGGAATTTTGGACTCCTCGTTTCAACCATGTTTTGACCAAATCTTAGATTGTCTGATTCGGTCTGATATCCTACAGAACCGAGCTAAGGGGGGAAACGCGCCAGGTTCCGAAACAACAGGCCAGGTGTGAAAGCACCCTAAGTTCGTCTGCCTTGGGAAAGTTAGCGTGTCTCCGACATAGTGATAACACTCGTTACCTTCTCTAGTGCAGCTCAACCAGGTCTCGTCCCATTCGTCAATATTTGTGATATCACAAATCCCGGAAAATATGCGTTGTAGTCCAAACGAGTTGTTCGTTGTAGTTTTTGAAAAGTGATTTCTGTTAAATAAAATATCTCCTTTTGAAGTGGACTTTGAGCTTTGTAACTTTCAGCTTTGTAACATTACAGACTAACTAAAGTTGAAAAAGTGAAAAAGCATAATAGGACCCCTTTAACAAATTGCCTGGACAGCTTCCTCTAGATTTATGAAGAAAACAGACCTATATTGGGAAGTGGTCATTGAGTATGTTTACATGGACAACAATATTCCGATTTTAACACGATTAATACAATACTCTGATTAAGAATCTACCATGTAAACAGAGATTTTTGATTACCTTAATCCAGCTAAAGTCATAGTCGAAGTAAACACAAATCGAAATAAGACGTGGAGTATTCCTATTTTAGTCTCATTATTGAAGTGCAGCATAGACATGTACACAACTTAATCACATTATTACCGTCATGTTGGAGTTTTCGGCGCATTTTGTGATAGGACACACACACGGCAGTGGTCAACCGTTTGACGGCAAACAAAAGAGCATGGCTTCAACAACGCCATCATCTGTTTGCACATATAGCGTGACAAATAATTAAGTGCACTTGAAGCTTTCATAAAATTAAAAATGAAACGCCCAGAACTGTATATTGCACCATAACGAAGACGAATTATATGTTTATATGTGAAATTCTGGAGGGGATTTCGGATGGCGTCGCGTGGTGACGTAATGACGTGTGCCATTAATCGATCTATGTACTATAACATGTAAAACAGGAACATGAAAGGAATATTCTAAAACCAACTCATGTAAACACCTTAATCATGATATTGTCTTATTCGGAATAAGGAAAATAATCAGATTACTGATGTCCATGTAAACGTAGTCATTGTTAGTGTTACAGATACAACCAGTTATGATAATAAAACAAATAAATAAATAATGAAAATATAACTAACAATACATTTAATTAAAAAAGTAAAAACTAATTTTGCCTTATCTCACCATGCAGTTAAAAGAAGCAGTTCCACTTATTCATGCCAATTATCAATGTAAACAACATGACATTTGCTTGTGGAAGCAAAATGAAAAAAAGGCCCCAGAATTTTAAATGAAGTATTCATCAACACTGAGGACAATGCTAAATAGTCTGTTCAGAGCTGGCAGACTCTTAATGGTAGTGCAGTTGGGTTTACTGCTTTCTTTACAGATTAAAGCTGAACATTGGAGAACCTTTCATTTACTGGCTTAAAGTTTTTACAAAAATAAACTCAATCAGTGCTAAATAATATAGTAACTATTATACTGTAAATATTCATCGACGTATCGATCATTACTTTGGTCTGTTACATTAGACTGCCAAATTCTAGAAAGGATTATATTAGCAAGAAATGTTCCTTTTATTTGAATAGCAGCATGCTGTCAATGGGTTACCACTTAAAATAGTTTTATGATTGATGAAAATTTGATACAAATAAAATGAGGATGTGTGTTCCATGGGTTGTTAAACTATTGAAAATACTACATACACACTGATAAGACAAAAAAACACTCATTAAATACTTTAATATACCACACAGACCTACAAAACAGTCAAATAATGAAACCGCATTATTATTACGTCATTTCGCATCGTGGCTGCATCACCACCATGAGTGTACATTCATCACTAATAATTCAATGGCCCATAATTAATTATTCCTTACAGAACTTATTGCATCATGCTGGGAAGAAGGAGGCAAATGGGACTGAAGCACAAAACTTTGGAACTGTAAGTTTAAAAAAATTCCACAACAATCAAGTAAATCTTCGGTTATTTTTCATTTTTTGCAGTGTGACTAAGGTCCATATGTCCTTTGAGTTATGTTTACACAGTAAAATAACTGCTTATTATATATAGCAACACTGTCTTTATCATAAAACATGATCGCAGTCACCAAATCTGCATTTATAAACTCCGATGTGTTAACAGCTCTGACCCGCTGACTGAATCACACAGACACCCTGAAGCGTAGCTGTCTTGCTTTCCTCATTGTCAATAGAGCACACCGCAGGCTACAGATACTAATGTGTTGCTTTTATCAGATATTTCATGTGCACCTGTTTGCTGGGTCCCACCGCTGCGTCTTGTTGCATTAGCTAAGCGGATTTGGCCATGTCCTTGGGCTTTAAATGACAGGATAATGAGGTTGTTCTACTCAGCTCTCATCTGCCTCTTACATTGAAAGTGTTCAGAACGCATTACCTACATAAACTAGACAGTCGGCACTGATGTTTCCTCCTAAGAAGTTGAAGGTTGTTTCATCTAAACAGCTGGAAATCCTTCAACTCCATAATGTGAGTCTCAAATATACTGTAGTATTTTGGTTATAACAGTCTGGTTTGAAATTCCAAGAGCAAAGCATGATTATTTTTACTTATTTATTTGTTAAAGTCCCCATGAAATCAAAATGTAAGTTTTTTGGGTGTTAGTATCAATATGTTAGTCTTAAGGTTATCTATAAGGCAGTGTGCTCCAAAACAGTGACAAAATTCGCATTTAGAAGATATAAGCATTCAAAGCTTGCAGTTCGTCACTTCCGCCAAAACGGCTCAATGATTTTTTTTGACGTCACATCGTACTTCAGCTTCTCATCAAACTTTCTGTCCAATCAAATGCTCTCTAGAATCCGAAGCGCCCGACCCCCACTCAATAAAATAGACGCTGAAGCCGCGGCTGTAATCGGTCACTTGTCCACAGAATTAGTATTTTCTGTACAGTGAATGGCACGTAGTGCACTATATAGGGGACAGGGAACGATTCAAACAGTGTAAATATGCTTTCCATTGAGGAAAAAAAGAAGTCTGGTTTCGAGCTGTGTCACTCTAACCACCACACCGCACACACACTCTGCTCCGGTCCAGAGACACGATAGCACGGATGCGCAAGTCGCCGCAGACCACAAAATGTAAAAATGTATCGGAGCTATTTGAATTCTACAAAGAATGCTATATTTTATAGCAATATGGATGAGATTGTGGCTGGCATACCCTGTCAAATGCGGCTTTACGGAGCTCAACGGCTCTGAATGGCTCTAGCCCAAGCTGTGATATAAACGAACGCTATTGGCTATTTTAAAAAGGGGCAGGGCTGCTTAATATGTCCCGCCCTGTCTTCCTGTTTCAGTTCAAATGACGTCAACACAGAGTAACGCTGCGTGTTTCTAAGCATTTCAGGGGACCTTTAAAGTTTATTTTTAGGTTCTCATATTTCCTCATCATGATCTCATTAGCAGTCATAGGTGTATGTATGGACAACAACATCCAGATACACTACCATAAGTTTGGTATAAGTAGTTACATTTGTTTTTATTTTTTTTAGAAATTAATACGTTTATTCAGCAAGGAATGTATCAAAAGTGACAGTATAGATTAGTCGGCCGAACATCAGGACCAAACGAAGTGCAAGATTTTTGCTCCAATTCTCGGGAGGGGAAAATCTGGGCTAAATCGGGCTAAAAATCCTGTAGTGTGACCCCAGCTTAAAACAGTCACTCCCACTAGCCACTCTGGCGGGTTGAATTTTATATAGGCCTACAGTAACAGAGCTCGACATTAATGCTTGTCCGGGACAAGTGTATTTTTTGAAGGGGCAAGTGGAAGAGGAGAATTTTACTGCCCGACCAGACAACTAATCTGATTAAAACATCTAATTAGGGAAGCATCGAAATTTAGATGAGAATAATTCTGATTTTATTACATTCGATGTAAAGGGCAATTGATCATGTATAATCAACAGTAACAACAAGGTTGCAACAGTCACGCAGCCTGTCTGTGAGAGAATCTCGTGGAGAAATCAAAACAAACGAACACAACTGCACATAGAAACATAAAAATGTAACTTAGCTTTTATATTCATAACATATAGCCTAGTTAAGCAACATGACACGACCAAGAGATATACTGATGTATACTGTACATTGTAGTTCAATATTTGAATTATAATTTATTGAAAGGATATATTGTCAACGTTGGCAATCGTTTTTGCTCGATTTGGTTAATGAAAATAGTTCCAAACAAAGAGCACAGCAGAACAGTCGCGCATGACTGAGCAAAACACAGCGGTGTTTCTGAATGATTCGCGTTTTTGAATTTTGAATCATCTGAGTCAATGATTCAGTGGTCCACTCATAAAGACAGCGGCTGCGTCCGAAACCGCCTACTCAAACTTACTTAACGAGCGCCTAAAAGAGTAGGTACTCTACAGCCAAATCTCGTTAAGTATGAATGCGAGCCAGGCATCATCCGCCATGTTGACGTTATCATGTGATCTACGACGTTATAACAAGCGCAACAGATACGAGCGACAGGTTTAATTGAGCTCTCTGTAAATATTTTGATGTTTATGAAATTTCCTCATTTTGTGGTCTTGTTGAAGAAACCGCTGCCCTTTTATTGTGATTGTAGTATAACCAATACATTTTGGGTTGATTTAAATTTTTATATTTTTAACTCTACTAATATGACCCACAGTTTAATCCTTAAATATATTATTATTTATTACTAAAACCCAAAATCGTTATCTCTTGAATATGTTTTTACTTTATTTTATGTGCAAAATTGTTCATCCATAAGCAAAACTGGCTTAAATCTCCTGTTTTCCTCTTTTTCTTGTTGAATTTCTCTCGTTTCATCCATGCGGCTTATAAACAACAACAAAAAATGCTATCTTTTGATGCATTGATTATATGAATAATATGATTATTCAAAGATATTTAACCGTGTCATTGTGCCTTTTTTTCTGTGCATATAATGTATGCATGCAAACCCATTATATTTTATGTTTTCTGCTTTTTGTCATTATGATTGTTCATTGTTAAAGATACTACCATCTTTCCCTGAGCTTGCATGTAATTATAAGTTCTGCAGTATTAATAAAAAAAGAACATAAGATCGACAGGTGCACTAACACCTCATAGCATCAGTAACTCCACAACCCTACCTAGTACAGTTTTCCTCGGCATTTGTAATATCTGCACAAATGAGACATCGATCAGCTGCTAGAAGATCTCGCCTTTGGAGAAGACTATTAATTTTACACTCGAAAAATGTAAGTATTACTACTTAGAAGTTAAGATTACCCCAGAATGCATTGCTAGCCCACCCCAACACTTATGAACAATAATAATGATAAATGCTGACCAATAATTATCAAAATGTCATTTGTTTTGTCATATGCCATAGCTATGCATGACTACACACTAGACAAATGCAGCCAACGTGAATACATCTACATTTTCAGTCAAGTAATGAATTAATGTTAATGAAACAATTATATTTTATTTACTGAAAACAGGAAACATGAATAAATGAGTAAAAATAAATAAAAGTAACCATGACAATAAATAAATACAAGTCATCGACACATGATACAAAGCTTTATTCAAACATTGTTCTAACAATCATGTATTTACAGATGGTGAGCCCACATCTACTGCATCTCAACACAGCTGAGACAGTTCTGCAGCTTTATTCTGATGAAGCAGCTGACCACCTTCACCTGTCTCTGCTGTCCATCACGACCCTCACTGCTGCAGTCAGACTGAATCTGATCATGGATGAGAAAGGGGCATCGAGGCTATTGTCTGAGTGCACAGAGAGGATGAGGAAGACCATGATGATGCTCCTGATCCACACAACCCTGAATAAAAGCAGGAGAACATGTGCGGGACAATCTGACTGTCCCTGTCTGCTCCAAACATTTGTGTGCTGCTCTCCATGAGCACGACTATCTGTAAAACATTTAAACAGAGTAAAACATTTTACAATTAATGTTGTCAGCATTTCATTTCATATGTTTACAATTACATGCACATTTTTGTCATAGCTTCATTGCTTTTGGGCTAAAGCACTGCACTGGTCAGCAGAAGGTTACTGGTTCGAACTCAGCAGCCGTCACCACCGCTGTGTCCTTCAGCAAGGCTCTTTACTCAAGATGGCTGCTGGGAGATTGGGGTCCCTGTAATAAGAGCACTGTAAGTCACTTCGGATAAAAGTGTCTGA
>NW_015506431.1:160856-161798 GCF_001515645.1 Sinocyclocheilus grahami | reverse complement strand
TTAAAGCTTCTGAAACTCAGGTTTCATTGACTGATGTTGTATGAACAAGCCAGCAGGACAAACTTGACAAAACTCACATCCTCAGTGTCTTTTGGTCTTTCTCTAGATGCTCTCGCTGGCTCTGAGGATGAAGAGACCACAGCAACATCTGGTCTAGATGAGGCAGTAAGAGCAGGTGGAGTGATGGAGCGTCTCATCCATGGCACTGGACCATTTCCAGGATGCTGCTGTGGACTTCTCCATCCTCACTGCTCACACCAGTCTGCAGACATTTCAGATCCTGCTAAGAAGCACAAATATAATACAAAAGCAGTCATTTTAACAGCACAATGTCATTTGATTTCTTTATTAGAAGTAACAGAATTATCTTATTTATATTTTTGTTTCAGGTTTTCTCTTTTTTTCACAAATGCCACCATCACCTTTCCTTGCAGGTCCTGCTCCACCACAAAAGCTCTGCAGCAAATGCACAAGAATCAAGAATCAGAAAAGTTCTGTGATAACTTTGTTTGATATTACAAGAATTAAAATAAACCTCAACTTAAGATTTAAAAGATGTTTTATTCATTTCTGTAGTATACTCACTCAAAGCCTTTGATGGCAGCATTCCGCTTTGTGGTGAAGAGGGCTTCATTAGCCGCTCTCCACCGGATAAGCAAACGTGTGTGCTCATCTGTCCCTGTAACATCTAGACAAGAGTCAAGTTACCTCTGAGATTTGTGTGCTCAAAACTACATTAACATTTTGAGGTAGTTGATGATGTGTTAAGTAGCTTTTTATCCAACACAAATGTTCCTCAATTTTTCAACAGTACTAATGGACAAATAAAATAGATTACTTATATTTAGTTACTTTATGGAAATGTATTTACATTACTTACATTCATCTATTGCAAACAGTGCTGACAACAGTGAATTGTACTACACAATAACACACATATAC
>NW_015506431.1:154112-160278 GCF_001515645.1 Sinocyclocheilus grahami | reverse complement strand
GCACAAATATAATACAAAAGCAGTCATTTTAACAGCACAATGTCATTTGATTTCTTTATTAGAAGTAACAGAATTATCTTATTTATATTTTTGTTTCAGGTTTTCTCTTTTTTTCACAAATGCCACCATCACCTTTCCTTGCAGGTCCTGCTCCACCACAAAAGCTCTGCAGCAAATGCACAAGAATCAAGAATCAGAAAAGTTCTGTGATAACTTTGTTTGATATTACAAGAATTAAAATAAACCTCAACTTAAGATTTAAAAGATGTTTTATTCATTTCTGTAGTATACTCACTCAAAGCCTTTGATGGCAGCATTCCGCTTTGTGGTGAAGAGGGCTTCATTAGCCGCTCTCCACCGGATAAGCAAACGTGTGTGCTCATCTGTCCCTGTAACATCTAGACAAGAGTCAAGTTACCTCTGAGATTTGTGTGCTCAAAACTACATTAACATTTTGAGGTAGTTGATGATGTGTTAAGTAGCTTTTTATCCAACACAAATGTTCCTCAATTTTTCAACAGTACTAATGGACAAATAAAATAGATTACTTATATTTAGTTACTTTATGGAAATGTATTTACATTACTTACATTCATCTATTGCAAACAGTGCTGACAACAGTGAATTGTACTACACAATAACACACATATACATCACTCAGATACCTACTTCTAGGCCCTATTAGACATACTTCTATGAAATTCATATAGAAGATTTTCCTACCAGATATTAAATAGACATTTCGTAATCGTATTTAAGATGTATATGGTTTAAAATGTATGTAAATCTACTTTGGAGATGTACGTGTGCTTCCTGGAGCCCCCGTTAGCTATACATAATAAAACGAGTTTTTACAGCAACATCACAACTATACTATACCATTTGGCATCTTTACACTTTCAACAATTTGCTCTAAAGTAGTTCAACAAATAAGGAACCGTGTTTTTGATTTGTAATATGTACATTTGTAAACACCCTCATCCAAATGTTCTGCCATGATCGATTATGATGCATCCTCTTCTTCCTCTTCTTCTTCTTCTTCTTTATGATGTATCCTCTCGCGTGGCCTCCTGGGATAGAAAAGTATCCATCGATGAGCACTCAAGAAGCTGGGCAGAATCAGTAAGACATCCGGGAACTTCTCGACTACTCTTTTATGAATACTAAGGATTATTCCTTAGTATACTTATTCGCTTGGCTACTGCTTTTCCCCTACTATATAGTAGAGAAGTAGGCGGTTTCAGACGCACTTTAACTAGACGCATGTCCGAATCTCGCGAGAATTAGTACGTCACCCAGGTAATTCTCGCCTACTCTTTTATGAATACTAAGGATTCGGACATACTTATTCGCTCGCCTACTGCTTTTCACCTAATATATAGTAGAGAAGTAGGCGGTTTCGGACGCAGACAGGCACTTGCTTCATTCTTGAATGAATCAGCCATCTGAACGAATCGTTCGAAGGCTTGCTTCAACCATAGACTGTAGGCTTCAATTTATTAATTAAGACAGTCACTTGGTGCGACCTACTGGCGGTGTACTTTCATAGTAGCTACCTTTGCATTTTTTCCAACATTTCATATTTGTATATATTTTTTCTTTTTTAAACACCAAGCTTACAACATTATTTATGCTGTTATAAATTTGCAGTCTAAATGCATTTGTGCTATATTTCAGCTACATTGAACTGTCTGTGTAAATGCATCGGAATGCCACTCCAGTCAGTTTCTTCTGCAGTGGAAAGATCGGTTTTGTTAATACTGATTTCATTTGATTGGTAACAGCCATTGTCTTATTATATTAAGTGAAATTCTTAATAAAATGTAAGAATTTGATTTGAAAGATGACGCATGCATTTAATACAGTTAGGGGGAAATGCCCTTTAAATAGGCCAAAAATGACCTGGAAATCAATTTAAATACATTTTTGTATACAGTATTAAGTCATATAAAACGTAATTTTCCAACAATAAAATTGTGGCTAGTGAAAATCCTGAGTGGCTAGTAAATTTGGGAAACAACTAGCTACAGTGGCTGGTGAGCAAAAAAAGTTAATGTCAAGCCCTGCATGTGACACTGAATATTGGAGTAATGGCTCCCGAAAATTCAGCTTTGCCGTTACAGAAATAAATTACATATTTAAATTAGGGCTGGACAATAATTCAATATCAATATGTATCGCAATATAATTTTTTTCAATAACGGTGATATGATTTTTAAACACATTTCCGATATTTCGATATAACCTACATTACCAGTGTTTCCCATACATTGATTTATTTTTGGCGTTTGACTTAGTTGAATAAACACGAACACTGCACGTCGTGGGTGTTAGGATTACAATCAGCCAAAAATTAGACAGCTGTTAGTATGACAGTATTTACACAACTATCAATACTTAGTCGGGCAGCCCTTAGCCTTAATGACAGCCTGTAGTTTCCTGGGCATGCTGTCATCCAGCTTCATGCAAACCTCAACTTAATTTTTTTTCCCAGATTGATTTATTATAATTTTTAGACCCAAATTTGTATCAATTTTACTGGTAGTCCACTGTATGAAGAATTTTTGGGTATAATTTATCACAGTTTACTTTATTTTGCTATCCTCACTTACATAAATGAACTATAGTGTCCTGCACCCACTAGTAAAAAAAATATCAAAAATTATATCTGGACTCTGATTCATTTTTGGTTTGACTGTATATCCTTCGGTTATTTTCACACTTAATTATGCCCATTAAATTGTATTTTACAAGTTTTTGTTACTTTCACTGTTAATTTTTTTGCTCTATGGTACATCGTCTTGTGTATGCATCACATGTCTATCAAACATACAAAAATGTATGTGTACACCTTACAGTATATGTTAATATCTACAAATACTGATTCAATCATTTTGCTTTTATGCAATACCTTTTCTACTTGAGTGTCCTAAAATTGGGGGGTATTTCTGTATTCTAAACAGCTGACTTCTGCTAGTACTTTGGGATCCAAGAGGCTGTCAGTAACACTCTTTAGGGTTTCTCCTCTCCATTCCTGTTTAGTTCTCAGACATGAAGCCACAGGTCTCTGAGATGCATCAAAGAACTGTCTGAGACTCATGCTTTTTGACACATTACAGAGTAGACGGAGGAATGTATGCAAACACACAAATGTTAACACAGAGACAGACACAAACACAAAGGCTGAACACTACAAGAAATGATTCACCAAAAGTGAAAATTCTGTCCTATACTCACCCTGGTGTAATTTCTTAGCTCATGTCACCTTCATTCAGTCCTTTTATACAATACAGATTGTCAAAGCAGCTTTACAGTGTTAAACAGGAAAGTTTCAATAATGCAAACAAAAATTAATTCTTAAAAATTAAATCAATAGTAAAAAGTAAATTTTTCAGTTAAAATCAGTTCATCGTTTATTCAGTAATGTTCAATCAATGATGAAAGCACCTGAAGAGCAAGTATGAATGCCATGATTTTCAGTGAATATTGACTTTCAGTGAATAGTGTCAGTTAACAACCTAAAGGTGTGTAAATAAAGAGGTGGATTATTCCTTAAAATTTTAGACTTCTTGTAGAGACAAAAATTAAAGAAAAATGGGAGAGAACTCTGTTTGAGTCATAATGTTTCCAGAAGAAAGCCTAGCATGCAACTGTACAGATGATCCATTTCCACCACCTTTTAAAAATGCATATGTCCAAAACATGATATACGTATGTTGAAATAGGAAAGGGATGTCCAAATCTGTTTGCTTGAAAAAGTTTTGGGTTCTTCAGAGAAACTTTCTCATCTCATATAATTTCCATTTCAATGCAAAGATTTTAGGGGAAATAGTTTTGGGTGAGAACACAAAGTTTTACGAGAAAAACTTGTGGTGGAACATGTTTTTTTTTTTTCTGTCACCATGTACCCTAAGGGCTTCGTAATGGCCTGCCTAAAATCTTAAACCAATTTGAAGGTATCATCAAAAAAGTAGTTGACTGAAAGGACACAGCCTTCGACTGATTTTTACAATTTCGGAAGCAGGGGGAAATATACAGTGACTAAATAATTTAATGCTTTTAAAGCTTTGTTGTGAAAATGTTGAGTACATGGATGCGCAAGTGACACTAAAGTCCGAAATGGAATATTTAATGTGTGAAAGGCCCATCGACAGACGAAAAGCAAATGAAAAATTTTATTTATCTTGTTCACAAATAAACACCTTTAACCTCAGTCAGCCAAAACATGCCTACAACATTACGACCTCAATATGAAATAAACCTGCCTTAAAATGTAATCCAGAATTACATGAATAATGTATGCACTCTGTAAAAGCGGAGCCAGGCACATAAACAACATGAACATGCCATATCTTTGGATATCTCTGAGGGGCGGATCAATCTGCACGTCGATGAGCACTGCCGTCACACTTCCCTTATAATGCATTCCACCTCTCTAACCTTTCAACTGGCTGGCATTTGTGATATATGACACCAAGTAATGCTGAGGATCAACAAGATCAGTGAAGCAACTGTGTGTTGAATAGTTAGACTCATGATAGAGTCCAGTTAGAGATGCCAAATGGCTCGGATGTCATCGTGAGTTGGCGGGTGCAGTGAAAAAAAGAGCTGTCAAATCGGACAATTCCCACTTCACATAGTGGATCCAAAGAGATCTGTAATACCTGGAGAAAGCTATCCGATAGCATTCCCATTGATCATCTTAATGGTATTTGCTCAACTGGTACAAAAAAAAGTAAGATTTTAAATGTATTAATAATCAAATAAATCCATTTCATTCTAATCAAAAATTTGAAGCTCAACATGATTCATAAATATAATTAAAATGACCGTTGTTCTACGTGAATGCTTTGCCAGTTACAAAAAAACTAAAATTAAAAATAAAAATAATTAACACAGCCCTGCTATAAATTATAATAAATTATAAATAATAAATTCTGGTGATTAGCAAAAGTTGACCAAAATTTGATGCATAGTTCAAAAACATTAAATATTTAAACTACATAATTTTTCATCACATACAGCTTTATCACAAAATAAGATTTTTTCAGTCAAAAGTTTTGTCGTTTTAATGACAAAAATAATATTCAAAATGTATCATTAAACTTACAATCTGCAAAGGAGTGGAACTTTACATACACAAATTTATCAATCATAAATCACACAAAAAATTCACCTTACAAAGCAAAAATGTCATATCACATTTTTAAATAATATTAATTTTTTAAAAATATTTATCATATTTTGTAAGTGTGTCATGTGTTAGAGCAAGACTATTTTAACAAAATAAAATCAATATTGTATTGGATTTCATTCAGTAAATATGCTGCTGAGTGGTGCAATATATAAAACATTTTAAATAAAACACATTCATGCATGTGGCCGGAACAATCAAATGCATGCATCTATACAACCAGTAAAACCACCTCATTTTACAAACATACACTGAACAAAATTATAAACACAACACTTTTATTTTTGCCCCCATTTTTCATGAGCTGAACTCAAAGATCTAAGACTTTTTCTATGTACACAAAAGGCCTATTTCTCTCAAATATTGTTCACAAATATGTCTAAATCTGTGTTATTGAGCACTTCTCCTTTGCTGAGATAATCCATCCACCTTACAGGTGTGGCATATCAAGATGCTGATTAGACAGCATGATTATTGCACAGGTGTGCCTTAGGCTGGCCACAATAAAAGGCCACTCTAAAATGTTAGTTTTATCACACAGCACAATGCCACAGATGTCACAAGTTTTGAGGGAGCGTGCAATTGGCATGCTGACTGCAGGAATGTCCACCAGAGCTGTTGCCCGTGAATTGAATGTTCATTGCTCTTCATAAGCCGTCTCCAAAGGCATTTCAGAGAATTTGGCAGTACATCCAACCGGCCTCACAACCGCAGACCACGTGTAACCACACCAGCCCAGTACCTCCACATCTAGCATCTTCACCTCCAAGATCACCTTAGACCAGCCACCCGGACAGCTGCTGCAACAATCGGTTTGCATGACCAAAGAATGTCTGCACAAACTGTCAGAAACCGTCTCAGGGAAGCTCATCTGCATGCTAGTCGTCCTCATCGGGGTCTCGACCTGACTGCAGTTCGTCGTCGTAACCGACTTGAGTGGGCAAATGCTCACATTCTATGGCATCTGGTACG
>NW_015506431.1:151221-154090 GCF_001515645.1 Sinocyclocheilus grahami | reverse complement strand
GATTTTAGCCCGATTTTTCACTCGCCGACAGGTTTTGCGAAATCGCCGACAAATACCCGACATCGGAGGCAAATCGGTGCTCATTCACGCGAGTGACAATCATGCAGTGTGAATTATCAAAGATGCGATCTGAGGGAATCACCGACACGTTGCGGACGCCTGCGAAATATTTGGCATGCTAAATATCTGGACCTGTCGGCGATTCACAATCACGCTGTGTGAAATGAGTTCTGACTGAAAACTACATCGGCGATGACCTACTGCCAATGAGAGACCAAGATACAGGGCAGAGGGAAGTTCGGGGAGGAGTTATAGACCAGAATATCAGTATTTTAATAGATATGAACAATTATATCATACAGAAACAAGCACAAACATTTGCTTGACCAGCCAACATCAACATCAGCAACAGTTACTGCAAAATGATTTACCTCCAACTCTCTTTTCAGAGCACCCAATCCTTGTTCCCTGCATCTCCCTCCTGCATAATCTGTTTTTCTTTTTCTCCTTGTAGCTGGAAATCAGCTCACAGACAATTTGCGGGCTATATATATATTTTTAAAATAATTACAGTCTTGCTCGCGAGAACTATGGTCTGACGCACATGGGTTCTCGCGTTATTTCCTTATCACTTCTCGCGTGTGTTTTGTTGTGAAACGTAGTTTGCGGACCAGACAGAGCTGTCGGCGATTCTTCCTATTGTGAAGTCATGCAGTGTGAAACCCCCTGTTGTGGATCCATCGTGCAATGTGAACACAGCAGCAACTGAATGCTGGCCCAGATAGTCACGCAGTGTGAAAACAACGGCGATCCGACGAGTTTGAAAATCGTGCAGTGTGACCTCGGCATAAGGCACACCTGTGCAATAATCATGCTGTCTAATCAGCATCTTGATATGCCACACCTGTGAGGTGGATGGATTATCTCGGCACTAACACAGATTTAGACAGATTTGTGAACAATATTTGAGAGAAACAGGCCTTTTGTGTACATAGAAAAGTCTTAGATCTTTGAGTTCAGCTTATGAAAAATGGGGGCAAAAACAAAAGTGTCATGTTTATAATTTTGTTCAGTGTATGAAACAAAACCTGCATCCTTTCAGCCACCAGTCCAAGAACTTCACCGCTATGCTGCTGTGGTGTTTATTTTGCTACTGTTCTAACAGATATAGGGAGCAATCTGACAGAAAAGCAACTTCAGCATATGCTTCGCCTGCTTCACACAAACCCAGTTATCCTTATCAGTGTTTTACAATATCACTTCGCACTGCGTGAAACACATTTTAACAGCGCTTTTTAATAAAGTAAACACCCCAAAGGCGACAGGCGAGAGTCATCTCCTCTTTCTACTGTAGTTTCAAATGGTCCCACAGAGAACGCAACAAGAAGTTTAGAGCAGCGAGAAGGTAAGAGGAGCCTGACTGATGCCTCCAAAGGGGAATACAAAATTCATCCCCTGGTAATCTCCCAGGATGCCTGTTTAAAAAGACAAGGTACTGTGTGCATATAAAGCTCATTCAAACTTTCAGCCTCCTGTTTGTGCAACTTAATCCAATTAGGGGCGAACTAATTCACTAAATGTGCTTAATTGGCCAAGCGACTTAAAGGGTGCTTGGCAGGCTCTAGTTAACACACGTAATTGTCAGACTTTGGGTTTCTGCTTAGCTTTTTCCTATTTTCTTTCTTTATATGTCTTTTCATCTTGATGGGCATATAAAAAATCTCCTTAAGTCAATGTCTATATTAAATTTGGGCCGTTATTGAAAATAAATCTCTTAGATGGTGCTCACAGAAGTGGCCGTCTATTGCTATTCTCTTACAGTATAACTCATGCTTAGTGGTTTATTGTAAATCTTTAGATATTATTGAGGGGGAACAAGCTTTGCATTGATCTGACCATTAGGGATTTCTATGGATCACTGAATAAGACTGGAAATAAATGGGATGTCGGGAATATGAGGGTGTGAAGTCAAGGTAAAAAGTAGAAATGTACTAACTTTTAAAGCTGCCAGAGTTTAACAAGTCATTTTAAGATCTATATTATAGCTCAACATTTATTTAGGGAAATGTATGTAAATTCTGTCATTAATTACGCTCATATCCTTTTCTGCAAAACGCAAAAGAAGATATTTTGAAGAATGTTAGTAACCAAACAGTTCCCACTGACTTCTATTGTATTTTTTGTCCATATTATGTAAATAGGAAGAGAAACATTCTTCAATTTGGTAACTAACATTCTTCAAAATATCTGTGTGTGAATTCCACAGGGAGAAAAAAAAAACTATTTTGGTGACCAAACAGTTTTGGTTCCCCACTGACTTCCATTGTATGGACACAAAACACAATGGGTATTAAAGTCAATGGGAACCAAAACTGTTTGGTTACCAACATTCTTCAAAATATCTTCTTTCAATAGAAGTGAAAAGTTGACATGCCACAGACCTAAAACCCACACACACATCTACCCACGCACTAATGATTATGAAACTTATGCCAGATTGATATACCGGCTTACCTATAGAAAACTAGCTGTGAAGTAAATCGACCATTCTATGTCAAGTGCTATTTGAATTCAATTAAGGCAGGCACATATTCATGAACATACAAAACACTCCCACGCACATATGTTCACACACAAACGCAAAGAGACTGGTAATGGCAAAAGTAATGACTGTGGTTGACATAGTAGTGCATTAAAGAAAAAGTTCAGACTTTATTCAATTAATTCAACTATTTTCCCGCATTTTAAGAATCATACTTCCAGGAACACTTCTTTCCTAGTAGGAAATTAATATATATATATATATATATATATATATATTTATTTATTTTTTTTTAATTTTAGAGCAATAAATATTTTTGTCTTTTTT
>NW_015506431.1:129529-150945 GCF_001515645.1 Sinocyclocheilus grahami | reverse complement strand
TCTTTTCTAGTAGGAAATTTATATATATATATATATATATATATATATATTTATTTATTTTTTTTGAATTGCAGAGATTTAAACAGTTTTGCCTTTATTTCAGTATAAAAACAGAGCCATACAGTATATTCACTGATTACAATCTAACCAGGTGCTAAATGTGCTGAATTTGTGCCGTGTTGTATTTAAAATAAGCCAATGGGGACATTTAGTTTTTTTATGCAGACATGCCTCTTTTATGTGTAAATCTGACTCACTATAGATTGCAGTTTATTCATGATATTCAGTGCTACTTGTTTGATACAATGAACATTGTGCTGTTACCACACATAGAATGAATAACTATTAAGAAATATTTGTTTTCTATTTACCATGGCAGCATTAATTCATCAAATGATGGAAAAGAGCATTGTAACCAGACATTTATTGCGACGCACAGTAGTTGAGATCACTTTTGCCATTTTAAAGTGCATTGACTGCAGTGGTTAAGCCAAACTGTGGCAGATTGTGGTAGTCTGCTGCATTCAGTGATGGGGCTAGGGGGGGCTATAGCCCCGTCAGAATTTTTAATAGCCCTGGTTTAGCCCCATTTCTTTATGAAGTAACTCTGGCGTCATCAATATCATTTATTTTCTTAGCACCCCCACATATTGGTCTAGCCCCCCCCCTTAGCACCGGTAGAGAAAAAATTCTGGCGCCGTGCCTGGCTGCATTCTCCACAATCTATTCAAATCAGACCTGCAAGACGTGGAATTGAGGAATAAATAATACAAAATAATAATGCAAACTGGAATAAAACTATTAGTGTGGCCATGTTTGCACCTCTACCTGATTTGCATAATTCCTCTGGATTGAATTGAGTGCTAAAACAAAGCAAACAGCATGTGTAAATAAACAACGCTAACAATAACTCTATTCTTAGCGAACACTCCCTCCAAAGTCAGTGATGATCAGGCTAGGGCACATAAACAACAAAACCACAAATTTCATGGTCTTCAGCAGCTTTGTCATTTACAGTGCAGCCTTTTGCATGAAATGTGAGACGGGCTCGAAATCCAGTATATAGAACAAGTGAGCACAGCTCCGCTTTGGCATTATTCGCAGTGTCTGCAGCGCATTGGATTGGCATGCTGGATTGTCCCTGCATCCCCCAATTACCTCTGTTCACGCTCCGCAGTGCAGTCGTTGTCCTCCTGCTGCGCATTTGTCTCAGAACAAATTTCACAGTATCCCTCTGTGAGTTACCATTTCAGTGCCACTACTGAGCACTTAAATGCATTTGTTTGTGTCGTGGGCTCTTATGTTAACACGGCTGATACTGTCAGCACACCAGGAAGAGAGCAGTCACTCGGATGTAAGGGTTTAGACAGCATGACAGTGATCAGACGAAGTGGGTGGGTCCCGTTTCAGAGCTTTTTTTAGAGCAGTTCAATGGTAATGAAGAGAGAGAGATGGAAAGTCATTCAGAAATTCCTGTCTGAAACCATTAAAGACAGCAGATGCGGTTTCATCACACCTTATTTCAAACTAGAATTACTGGGTGTCTGTTTACACATGCAGTGGTCCAAAAGTCTGAGACAATTCTTATTTAAACCTGGGACAAAAAGATTACATATTTTGATATAAAAATATAAAATAAAATGTATAATTGTATTATTTATATTTATGTTTTTAATTAAATTTTTTCACTTAAATTGCTATAATGTAGATAATGTAATTTGTAAAGTGGATAACTGAAAATTAGAAAAAAGAAACAAAACAGAAGCATTTTCACTAGTGACCTTAGACTTTTAGATCTCTTAATATTCTATATTCTAATTTTAGTTCAGAGACATTTATTCCTATACAGGCAAATTGCAAATGCTGCACTTGTGAGTTAATGTAACAGGAGTAATTTAAGCTGAGTGAGAATAAAAACGTCAGAATTCATACAACACTTTCTAGAGCATCATAGTAAAAAGACTTCAGACTGCAGAAATTTCCGACCGGCATATTGCTTGCATTAATCTTCATTTGGATCTCTTGGACTCCCCAGAGGGGAGATCCATATAAATATGCTGTATTTTCTCTAACTTTCTCTTCCACACACTAAGAAACACAAAAGTATAAATTCCACTCAATGTTCATTTTATGGAAATGACTTGTGCTAGTGCCAATGAGTAAATCTCCTTTATTGCAGCCGATTGGCTTCTAGGCTCACAGTGAGATCATAACAATGAAGGCTTGCATCTTTATTGCAGGGGCTGATGAGACAGGAGATTACTGCAGCACTGGGGAAAAGCATGGACATATGTTACACATTCCCAGGCATTACATAATTCCTGTAGATTCTTTTGCTTCCATTATCATGTGTGATATGGACCCATTACAGATCGCTTAATCACTTTTTTCTTTTACTTTCAACATTGGATTGTGGATTATAGGTTAATGATTTTAAAATAAATTAAAATATTAGATAGCACAAAAATGAAATCTCTGTCACCCTATAACATAAAAGATGCATATTAAATAATAATATTGATGCTATTACTACTAATAATAATAATATTATTATAAGGAGTCGAGATATTTTAAAGTAATTACTACTTTTATTCAGCAGACATGCATTTAAAATTGGTTGTAAAGATTTTTATAATGTTAAAAAAGATTTCAATTACAAATAAATACTGCTCTTCTGAAGATATCTGGGGCATCAAATCAGCTGTCACCCTATAACATAAAAGATGCATATTAAATAATAATATTGATGCTATTACTACTACTAATAATAATATTATTATAAGGAGTCGAGATATTTTAAAGTAATTACTACTTTTATTCAGCAGACATGCATTTAAAATTGGTTGTAAAGATTTTTATAATGTTAAAAAAGATTTAAATTACAAATAAATACTGCTCTTCTGAAGATATCTGGGGCATCAAATCAGCATATTAAATGATTTCTGAAGGATCATGTGACACCGAAGACTGGAGTAATGATTGTTGAAAATTCAGATTTGCCATCACATAAATAATTTATATTTTAAAGTTATTTTAAATTGTAAAAAAATTTCACAATATTACTGTTTTACTGTATTTTTCATCAAATAAGTTCAGCCCTTGTGAGCATAAGAGACTTATTTCAAAATATATAAATATATATTATATATATTTTAAAGAACTTTTAATTTTTTAAAAGGAAGATGGAACATCATAAAGTTTTTAGCCCGACCTGACAGTGAGCAAAAATAAATAAATGAATGAAAAAGGATAAATCAATTTCAGCCTTGAATACAGCACCTGAGTGATGCGTTTCAGTGATGCAGGATAGAAGTTGATATGAATTTTATTATTTCATCATAGGTAATGTCTCTTGATGATATGATATTTCCCATTGGTTTTACAGCTCGGCATCTGTCTAGTCAGAAATACCAAAGGCCATTCTTCAAGAGATTTTGTCTGACCTAATTTCCAAGCTAATAAAACCTGGCCCTGACATTATTGTAAAAACCCTCTCCTGCAGTAAATCTGATTAGAACATGCACCAACAGAATTTGAATTTGTAGCCCATGCAGCTCTCGCTGTAATACCCAGTGGAGTTATGGGTATGGATGGCTAATGGGTTAGTTTGGATGCTGAGGTCATCAGAATTAAGGAAACTACATTTTTTATTCTACCCTTAGCATCTCAGCTGCCTTTGGAAGTATTTTAAGATGAAAGCAGCAGTTTATGAGTATTGGCTTTATGAGTACTATTCCGGCTAGGTTTGAAAAAAAAATGCAGTGAAAAGGACGGTTGGTTTTCTAATTTAAGACTAGGTAGATGTTGAAAAACAGAGAAAGTTGGATTATAAGAGGCTAAGGTAGAGTATGCTCTTAAAATATGTATTATTTAGAATAAAATGTACATAGGCATAAGAAATAAACATCTCTATGCAAACTGCAGCAGCAACATATTACTTTGCACATTGTGCATTACATGATGTTTCTACCTGCAGGTTTGAGCGTCATTTCATTTGACGCATGAATAGGGACAAAATCCCAGACTGCCCCCCTTCAACATTCATCTTCACAGCTGGTGAAGAATCACAGACTCACCTAACAGCTTTCACAGGGAGAAATTTAGAGTTTGTCCTTTTCCAAGCATAGGGAACTACAGCTTTTAGAATGACAGTTTGATGTTTCAAGATACTAACTGTGATGAACTTTTGCTCTGTCATTTTAAACCTTCTAACATGAATTATGGCTTATGACTACATTTTGTATCATGGTATGACATATTCTTGGAAGGTACAACTGAATACAAGAAATGATGCAAAGTATGGAAATGTTACCCCGTAAGAATACTGATGTGGCTGAGGCATCTGTAAAGGAGCAAATCTTAGGAGAAATCGCCAGAATAAATGCTTGCTGATTTTAGTTTAAAAATGATGAAAATCAACATAAAAAACAATTAAATGAAAATATTAGCATTTTATTTTTAAGTGTACTACAAAATAATTGTATTTGTATTTAATACTCACTTTTTTATTTTAGCTGTGCCAAGTGTGAGTACACCCTTAAAGTCAGTGAAGGTGATTTGGTTTTAAAAACTTTTAGTGTTATGCTTGCTAAAAATCTCTTCACATCCCAATAGCAATCAGTAAATTAAGTGGTCAAATTTATTTATATGTATTTTTATCGTCTGTGGAAGGTGTAGGACCATAAAATGCTCATCCAATCAAAATGTTCGGTCCGAACATTACGATAGGCTGTCCTGCCTGCCTGTCAAATATGTATTGGCCTACCTCTGCGCACCCTGTTCGTGCAGACATGATAAGGCATCAGCGCGTTCCAGCGAGAATGAAAGGCGCTATTACTGTAATATTATGCGCTTTGTACTGTAATGTTTTCTCACCGGTTAATGAGACTTGAGGTAATCTGACAAGGTATATCTGACTATACTGGATCCGACAGTCATGTTGCAATACACAAGTGTGAGTATCTGTTTTTATTACGTGATCACTATTGCATTGCTTGATATGTACCAAGTTATTTATGTGATTTTTAACCTAAATCACAGCAGTGACCATTAGTGAAGTTAGTCCATTCCTCTAAATTATGTTTTTTTGATGTAAAAATCTTGACCTCAGATAACAGTACAAAATAAAAAAGAGAGGCAGTTCAAGACCCCTTTAATGATGAATTTGTTTCTTATAAACAGCTTTTCACTTCACATTCACTGATGGAATGGAATTGTGAGGATTACTTGTGGATAATTGTGATGCTTTTCTCAGCTGTTTGGACTCTCAGTGGCGTGCACAACATATTACAGTGTGAATTCTTTAAAAATGAAACTATGACAAAACATCAAATTGTAGACATCTCACATTTGCTAACAACATAACAAATTACACTTAATTTTTTAACCTTGTTTATAATCTGTTTTTGCCATCCAATCAATTCCCAATGGACAGAATACATCTCCTCTACTTTTTTGTTTCTCTGAATCTCCTGTTTGAATTAGAAAGAAGTCAGATAACAGAAATAAAATGGATTGTGAACTGAATTTCATGTTGACTTTAAATGTGCATGTCACCGATGGCAGCTGAGACAGATGGCATTTCTGAGACCACAGATGATTTTTTATCCGTGAATAGAGAATGTCCAAACTCATGAAAGGTCAAGTACGCTTCTCCCAAAACAGCATTATTTTTGTTTTCCAATTAGAAATATGAAATATTGATAGAATGGAACAAACACTGCATTTTTCACTTGCCATATGAATAAGATCTCAGGTTAATTTTGTAATTATCGCCAAGCCTGGCACCGTCTCCAGGCATAATTACAGGGGCCATTTATTTTGTCTTCTGTCACTGTTTCTTTTGTCATTTATAGTCCTGTCTCCCTTTTCAAGAAATTAGGCTGAAATATGGTTACTGTCCTTCCCCCTCTAAAGATTTTTTAATAGGATATGTTTAGAGATAAAGCTATGAGGAGAGCTTCCTCTGCTTAGTAGTCACTGTGCTTTTCAACAACATATTTCATTTCTGGCCGTGGTTGTTAAAGTGTGTTAGCTAAAGAGAGATTAGGTTCTTTCAATGCAATACCTGTAAAGCCCAAAAAGCTATTTGGGTTGTTGTACTGCTTTTTTTATCCCAAATACTGTTAATATAGTATGAAAATAAATGCTAAAATATTTTCTTTTCTTTTTTTTCTTGCAGTTTAATTTTATAATTTTTTTTAAACATAAAAGAGACTTCACCTACAAAAATTGGAAAAAAAATAAAATGCATTCAATTTAAAAGAAATGTCTGTGTTGTCAGTGTTTCAAACCTTTATGACTATTTCCTGGATAGAACACAGCAGGGTTTATTATTGGGACTTAGGACATAAATCACCATTAGCTTACAGTATTTGGGGAAAATAAGCTTGGACATTGTTAAATAACTCCTTTGGTTTTTTTAAGCAAGAAAGAAAGTCATGAAATAACATCAGGCTGACAAAATGATGACAGATGTTTATTTTTTAGGATACCCAACTACCCCTTTAAGGCTCTAAAATGTAAACTGTTAGAGTGTCATCTCAGTTGTGTTTTTACAGTGTAGATAACTGCTGCCATGCATTTTGTTCTTATGTTTTCTTGCTTACAAAAGGAGATCTTAGGCAGAATGTTAGTAATATCAATACAAAGAAAGTGTATGGTGCTTTACAGTATTACACCTCTCAGGGCACACAAATCATAAACTACTCATCTCAGCCGGATTCTAAACAGCGCCCCCTACTAACTAATATGAAGCACTAGCAAACAGGCAAGAGTGATTGAAGCTGCAAACTACACTTAGCTTCGATTTGTCAGCCCTGATCAAGTTGAGTAAAGGAGTCATGGGAGAACTCGGGTTACTGCTGTAAGCTTTGTTCCTACTAATTATGTTCTCTCTTTTTTTTTCCAGCTCAGAGTACTCAGTTTCCACCCTCCAACAGATCAAGCACCCCGTGCAGAGCACAACCTCTTCTGTTTTCCCTTTGGAGAAGAGAGTAGATAGATACCCTTCAGGGGTCAAACTTCAATTGCTCTTAAAATGGCAGAGCCGAATATATGCCAAGAGATTTGAACTGGATGCTCTTCATGACAGAAGAACTGGGTGAATCTCATGTAAACTGTCCATGTCAATATTCTCCCCAAAATCAAAACCAGAAAAAAATATTATTTTCATTAAGACAAATATTCTTATCAATATAATATACACTGTTAGACATTTCAAAGGTTGTTGTTTTTTTACAGAACACTGTTGCCAGTAAGTTACTGTAATTAAGATTTACAGTAGCAAACTGTATTTGATTTACAGTTGCAAATTATAACGCTTTACTGTAAATTACTGTAAAAAGTCAAATTAATCAGTATACTACTGTAATTCATTTCGATGTAGATTTCATTAGATTTTATAATTTTTTATATAGAATTCATTTTATTTTTACCCTACATAGGTACTACGGGCATTCAATTAAAACAGACACAATCCTTACAAAATATCAAATTCTTTATTTAAAACATTGCATGTATAACACTTAAAAATACAGTCTTCACCATTTCTCCTGTCTTAGGACCTCGGTTCGGCATGTCCATCGTTCTGCATTAAAGCCTCGAGCCCAAGGGGAAGTAGCATCGCCTGATCCCCCCGAGAGTGTGGTTGAGTTGTTGATGCCCCTGGAGGCCGAGGGAGAATTGGAAGATGGGGATCTGGCCTATGTGGCGTCTGAGGCTTCATCTATGGGTTGCGAAGGGACCGCTGTAAATGCGCCTCCATCGGGGGCAGTACTGGTTACTGCTCCTCTTGTGGATGATTCTGCGGTAGTATTTACAGCAAAGGCCAGTGCAGGTTTATTGCCTGGGTCAAGGTCCTCTTCCCTGGAACTGTGTAATTCTTCTGTGGTGGTCCCACGCCGAACAGGGCGAGTAGGGGCAGGTCAACGTTCCAATGTGCATCACCTACCGCAAACTATGGGGACCAGGGATGTAAGAGCGCCGGACTCTCCGGCGTGTGGGGCTAATGCCGTTATGGCTTTGTTTAGGCCGTGGAATTAGGGTCTTGTGTGGTAAGACAGATGGCAAACGGGGGGGTAAACTGTAGCAGTACTCTACCTCTGACGTAATTCCTTAATAGAGGGAGTGTCTTTTTAATTACGCTCATTTGGTAGCATATAAAAGGGGCCGTAGTGTCGCTATGTGTGTGCGTCTTTTCTGCGCCAGCGAGAGAGTCACCTGACTTCCGGTGGGGCATGTGAACTTTTACGAGGGTGGACTGAGGAGCTTTTAGGAATGCTTTCAGCCATGGCCGCTTCCATGGAGATGCATTTAATATGCAACCGTTGCCGTGCCATGTGAATCGCATTACAGGTATGTTTTGACTATGAGCGTTTAAGTGCGTGATAGTTAGTGGCTTGGCTCGTTCAATTTGTCTTGTGTCTTACATTACAGGTGCGGGCCAACGTATACGTAACGTTGCAGTGGGCTTTTGGTCTTGTCTAAACCTTTGGGGAAACCGGTCTGCTGGCTGTTCCGGTTTACTGCATTCGTTTCACCATAGAGAAACATTATCATACCTTGTCACCGTGATGATTATCCTGTTTCGGGGAATCAAGGGAGACTGGATTATACGATTCGGTGGTTGGATTGGACCGGCAGATCAGCGTTATTGGTTGCAGCTTCTGTGTAGTTGCACAGTGCTTTCGCTAACTGTTTACATTTACAGTGTTTAACATCCGCAGGATCAGCTGGACTGTGGTGTGGTGCCTTTTTCCGATCTGTTGTAAATGTGTTAGAAAAACAACTTCAATTAAAGTTAAGCGGCGTGTAAATAGACGATCAGTTACCTCGCTGCCATCAGTCATTTCTGAGTTCTTTTCTTTTTATTTATGATTTGATTTAATTTGTATTTGTTTTTTGTGTTCTTCTTTTTTGTAATACTGTTGGCTGCTGTTGCCTGGTTTTAGTCAGTCGGCAAATTGGTTGTTGTGGTGGCCGAATGCAGTGCCTTGATCGAACTGACCTGACAAATTCTTTTATTTGTTAAAATTGTTATGTAATGTGTTTTTGTAAGATCATTAAGTGTTTGTTGGTTTAAATTTTTGTTTGTTTTCTTCTTCAGAATTGGGGTGGCCAGTTGCAGAGGATTGGCGTCTCCCTGTGTTGTGGTGATGGGTTTTTGGCCTGAATGCTGTGCTCACAGTGAGGTGTGGTGTGGTGTGAGTGTGCACGTATGATTGGTGTCTCCATCCTGCTTAGGTGCCAGCCCAAAATTCTGAAGTGGTAATGTTTACGTGTTGCTAGTGTGACTCTTTATTTTGTTGTTTGGTATGTTAGTTTGTCTATTGTTTCAAAATAAAGTGTTAATTCTTTTACTCAACCCACATCTGATACCTGACTCAGCCATAACGAACTTGTGAGCCTTGCTCTAATATGAAGGGCTTTCCCCGGAAATAGGCCCCGGGGTGGCGTAGTCGGTAATTGGGTAGCAGTCCCTTTATTCTTGCGGTCTGTTTATCTGTGTTACTGTGTGTGTGTGCAAGGGTTAAGAAGTGATAAAACCTTCTAGCACACCTAGTTACGAATGCCACACAGTGTTTACTGTCATAGCTATGTAAAGATTTGATTCCAAAAACAGTATCATATTATAACAGCTAATAAAATATTTTATTATTTATATTACAGCTTAAACAGCTAATAAAATATTTATTGTTGTGATCTTAAAGGGGTGGTTGATTGCGATTTCACTTTTTTTAATGTTAGTTAGTGTGTAATGTTGCTGTTTGATCATAAACAATATCTGCAAAGTCACAAAGCTGAAAGATCAATGCAAACGGAGATATCGTCTTTTAAAATTCTGGCAGTTTAATGCCTACAAAAACGACTGGTAAGGGACTACAACGAGTTACTTCCCAGGTCCGTTATATCAAGAACCCAGAATTTTACATAAACCCCGCCTCCGGGAACACGCAGCAAAGGCTGCGAGGCCATGCTGCGCTGCTTTAGAGAAAAGGAAGAGAAAACTAGAGGTGCATGTAAAAATCTATTCGTATATGAATCGCGATTCTGTCTTCTAACGATTCTAATGGATTCACAAGTTTGTGAATGTTCTAAAGCAGCGGTTCTTAATACTGTTCCTCACGTCCCCTGCTCTGCATCTCTCTCGCTCTCTCTCTCTTTCGCTCGCTCTCTCTCTCTCGCTCTCTCTCTCTCTCGCTCTCAGCTCAGTGAATACACTTATTTTCACATACTATAGCTATGAGAAGCGTTATACATGGACGCGCGTGCAGTAGCATTTACAAATAACAGCGTATCTAAAAGTATGAGACTAGAGGCGGTTTAGCCAATCACAACACACTGGGCCAGCTAATCAATCAGAGCCCATTGTGTATTTCTGAGGGAGGGGCTTCACAACAACAAAATAAAAATCTTAGGCCTACCATTAAAAGCCATGCTTGTACTAGAGGTCTGCTACCCGACCCGAACCCGACGGGTCCCGACATACTTTCGGGTCAGGTTCGGGTTCATGTTTAATGAATAGCTTCGGGTTCGGGTCGGACTCGGGTTTATAGCTAAACTAAAACTATATGCAGGCTACGCTGCTTTCATAGACGCACACACACACATTATTGCACACAACAACACAGCACGGAAACTTTTATTATTAAAATAGCTTCGACAGGCTACTGACTCGCAACGCTATATTTCTCTGCAATGAGGGGTAAAATCGCTGTTTTTGAAGTAAGCCTCTTTGCTTGAAGAGAGAGGCGCGCAGACGCAGGTTCACACACGCAACTTTCATCTCTCTCTCTGCTAATTCAAATAAATGATATAATTAATTAATTAAAATAAATGCGATCTTACCGCACTGCATCTCTGTTTCTGATTTATAGCAGGCCGGATGCTAACGAGCCTCAACTGACGAAAATGACCATAATTTGCACAATGGAAGAATTATCGTCTTGTCGTATACAACCATTCAAAAACTCGGCAGAATATATATGACCACTGCACCTGATGTTCATAAATTTTTATAACTGGTAAGTGTTTTTTTCTTTTGCCTTGTGAACTGGCCGAGCCTTAATGATAGTGTTTCTTTACATGTATTTGTTTACTGACTATTGTATGCAATCGTGAAATACAGCATTTTTTTTAAATTGGCTATTCGTTGTGGGGGGAAAAAAAAGATTTCGGGTTCGGGCTCTAAATTTAACTGTGCCGCTCGGGTCGGGTCAGATGATCTCGGGTACAGGCCGGGTTCGGGCTTCATTTTAAAGCCCGTGCAGACCTCTAGCTTGCACAGGTTCTGCGCGATACTCTTCACTAATATCCTCTGCATCTCAATCGGGCTCAAATTGATAAGCAATATAGACAATGTCATTGTTTACAATACAACCCAAGCACATGCCGCAATGTTGAGGGGCGGGAGGTTTAGACTCGCGCTAGAGGCGGTTTAGCCAATCACAATACACTGGGCCAGCTAATCAATCAGAGCCCATCATGTATTTCTGAGGGAGGGGCTTCATAAAAGCAGGAAATGATCAGCGCATTCAGAGGAGAAGGGACAGAGCGGTGTGAAATAAAGGTAAATTATGTGAAAAAGAATGCGTTTTTTAACAAACGAAGCATTAACACATGTTAGACTGCACCCCATAAACACAATCAAGCCTAGAAAAAACCCAGTCAACCACCCCTTTAAATATGTATTTAACCTCAGTATGATCTCAAAGTAAGTCTGATTTTGTGGTGGCTGTGCTTCAAAGGGGACATTGATCTTCCACAAGTTGGTATGATCCTTTAGGGCCTTCATGAACGGTCTGCAACATACTTTGGTTAAAATTCCTCAGTGGTCGTATAAAACAACACCCTTTTTACCTTGCTCTGTTCACAGCGACTCATTTTGGGGCATGTCCCTTTAAATGCTAATGAGCTCTGCTCACCCGCCCCTTTCTTCTGTGGCAGAGCAAAAGCGATTTGCAAATAATCATAAAAAAATATAAAGTGTCAGACTGACTTCTTCTGGAGGTGCAGCTGGATCACGAACAATGGATACTGATCTATCCTTGAGTTTGAACTTTTTAACAAAACCTGCCTTGAATTGTCCCTCATTCAGAAAGCAGTCTGGAGTAAAATTATTTGCACAGACATAAACTAATTTAGGTGTATTCAGTTGCGCATTACCATTAAAAACAAAACTAATGCACTGTGTCCTCAGTGGCTCTGATGTTGGAAGAAAATTAAGATTCTTATGTTCTTCTACATCACAAAACTACAAAACACCTGCATCGCTTACAAGACATTGTCGCTACAGCTGCTCGAGCGCAGAGATAATGATGTACTTCATGCAACTGGCTGAGGGCGAAAACATGCTAATATTGGACAGTACTTCAGCGGTTGTGGGCGGGGCCTGAACAATATGACATCATACTGCTCAGATAATCAAAACGGCTTGATAATAATTGAGACTGTTTAGGGGATTCAAAAAAAAGGAGTGAATGGATTTGTATCATAGGCTGGTTGTGTCCACATACTGCTAAGATACATTTATATGCAAACACCATGTAAAAGTGAATTTTGCATCCAATGCCTACTTTAAAATTGAAATATAATCTTAATTCAAGTGATGAAGGATTTCGAAAGTGTGACAGTAATCAGTATTGAGTAAGGTTTACCCTGCCTGGTTTACATGTTTGAAAATGATAAACAGTTAAAAAAAATTGAAATTTAGAAAAGTAATCAAATGTAATCAGTTACATTACTTTTATAAAGTAATTGAAAAGTTCAACCCAGTCTCATAAAAATACGTACCTCTGGGTGCTTTTCTGCAACACCGTTTTTACGTACCTTACTGCACGTTTCGCCACAGTTTCAAAGAGAAATGTCCACTGAGTGGCACTAAAACACGGGTTCAATACGTGAACCCTGGCACGTTTGTATTACGTTGATATAGGTACGTATTGCTGTGTTTTTATTACATTGCTTCAGGTACTGTCGCTAAAAGTTAATGCTCTATCGTGTTGGAAGTATGCCCTACACCAAACCCAACCCTAAACCTACCCGATAGTGTTAACAAATGCAAAACTAATATAAAAACGCATTTGTTGATGCAACCGTGTCATTTGAACTTACTTGTATGCAGATTTGATCCGTTTTGTCGAACCGTAGTTACACGGGATTCAAACCGGAGCGCCTCGCCTCTCAAGTACGTCTACTGTACTCCTACTGTACTCCGTGAGCTACCGAACAAACCTACCGTCAATGAAAACCCATTAATATGAAGCTGGATATGTGCGGTGCTAACATTCAAAAGCATCAGTTTTCAAATCTCCCAGCATATTAAAATAGTTTTGAAGTCATAACATGATATTCTTCAAGTAATTGTGCGAAAATTACGCTTTATTAATCGAAACTCTGTAAATGTGTGTGAAAAGGAATAAAAGGTGTCGGAGTTTTACTGCCTCTAGTGTTCATTTCTTTTGGAAACTGCAGTGATATGTACTTATTGGTACGTATTTCGCATCTCGGGAAAATTTTCCCCCGGGTATGTTTTTGCCATGAGACCAGGTTGGAAAAGTTACACTACTTATTACATTTTAAGTAGGGTAACTTGTAATCTGTAACCTATTACATTTTCAAAGTAACCTTCCCAACACTGCCAACACCTTTGCTCACCATCCACTTTGTAAACGTGTTCCCTGAAAAACAAGAAGTAGAAATTACACACTTTTAAAAGGCAAACCCAATATAGAATACACAAATCTCTCAAGTAGTACAGTAGTACTCCAAGCGCTTGCGCCGTTTCTAACACAAAGGACAAACATATTTGCCAATCATTACAAGCGATGCAACATGTCCAATAGTCAGTCCCAAGCTGTTGCGGCGTTGTAGACACTGTGTAAGGCAAATCGTGTCAATCCAAATGTAAGAAATTAGGAAAATAAAACAAATACAGTAGTATACAGCAATTTAAAAAAATACAGTAAGTCTCTGTATGTGGGGTTTGACGTCACAGAAAATTCCCATGATGCAAAGGGTATTACAGTTACTAACTGTAAAGGGAAATTACAGTATTATACTGGGTGATATACAGTAAATAACTTGAAATTACAGAAATGTCTAACAGTGTATATCACTAGATATTATTTATTTATTTATTTATTATAGTGATATGAATGCATAAATCATGGTGGTATTTGTTGTACTGCCTTTAAGTGGATTTAATTTAAAAAGAATCACTGTATTGTAGTGATTCTCATCATTGCTATACAATAAGCAATAGTGGAATTAGGTAATAGTAATCTAAAGTAATAGGAATCTAATAGGAATCACCATTGAGAAAAATGAGACTCAAATTGCTCAGCTGCATCTCGGTAATGAGAATTTAGGGAGACAAAGTACCGAATAGAGCTGACCTAAAACCTGGACCAGAATTAACATTTTTTGACCCAAGGGTTCCTTCTGGAATTTCTAATGGGTTTTTAGCGTAGTGTTTTTTTTTTTTAATGAGTAAAATAAGGTCTGTGATTAACATTTCTTGAAGGCACATTTACATTTTCTTCTGCAAAATAAATTACATATAGCCATACCACAAACATACAAACACTAAAGACATAAGGAACAAAAACAGCCTTCCAGATTGGATTGCAAATTAAGATCATGACTAAACAACTATTGTCATCAAAATAATGTCACAATGCAAAATAACATCAGAATAATACACTACTACTGTGCAAAAGTGTTACATTCAGTGTTATATCAGTTTACATTTCCAAACGGTACCACATTAGTATAGGGACCAGTTCTCACTATTAACTAGTTGCTTATTAAGCATGCTTATTATTAATATATTGTCTGTTTAATAGTACTTATAAAGCACATATTCTGCATGACCATAATTCTACATCCCTAATCCTACCCAATACCTAAACTTAACAACTACCTAACTATTAATAAGCAGCAAATGATGAGTTTTAAGTTGTATTTACAACACAGTTCCAGAACAGTTTAACCCAAATATTCAGATGTGTCCAGCGCATTTTATGGAGGACTGTTTCCTGATCCTGGTAGAGTAGACTACAATGCCGGCTGTTCTGACTCACAGACTGTAAGTACGTTTTTTATATTTATAGAATTTGCCACTGACGATTCAAACGTGAGTTTTTTGGGCAGTGTAGAGTAGCACTTGTTGTTTGTCATTTCTCCGATCACAAATGCAGACATGGTTTTATGTTACGCTCCGGCCGGACAGGGCATCACAATATGGTAAGGGGTGTAACATTTCCGTCAAACGCTTGAGGTATTTGGCCAATCACAACGCACTGGATAGCTGGCCAATCAGAGCACACCTTGCTTTTCAGAACGATGAGCTTTGTAAAAATCTACACGTTTCAGAAAGGCGGGTCATAGAGGAGAAACAATAATGTACAGTATGTGGAAAATAATGTGTTTTTTTAACCTTAAACCGCATAAACACATTTCATTACACCAAATACACAAAATAATGTTCTTTTTAGCAGCATCATATGACCCCTTTAAAACATTTATGAATTCTTGCTACACAAATGAAAGGAAACTATCAGAATGAAAAATGCCTCTTCTTGTGACCTGAAATGGTTCAGAATTTTGTGGTTCATACCAACTTGCCTAATGATCATCCAGCACACGGATGCTGGAAGTCATTTCCTGTGCTCTCATTTCTAATTACATGCAGTATTAATTTTGAGATTTTGCCATATTGATCAGCACTTTATCTTTTACTACATTTCTGTGCCATTTATTATCCTGACTGTCCGAACCTCTCCAGCACTCTCCTCGAAAGAGCCCCAGGGCTGAATAAACACCTGAGCTAGTTTAGTTATGGAAGATGAAAATGTGGATGATGGCACAAGCCTCGGTGCATTACAAAAATAAAAACCACAAAAAAATCTTCTCCATGAGGTTATACTGATTTATGTAATTTTTTTGTGTACATTTGAACTGAAGCCAATTCTGGACTGCTTCCATTTAATAAAAAAATTGATTTCTTTTTATAGTTGAAAGCATCAGTGAATGTATCCGTTTGGAAGCTGCCAGTCATCATTATGTAGATTGTGATCAAATATTATAATGCTGCTCTCAGTAGGTGGCTTTTGAATTGAATTGTGTGGAGAGCTACAGGAGGTGCTTCCCCCAGCAGTTGTTTGTATTAAATAGATATTTGATATTGTTTGTGGTAAAGTCTCTGCCTGAGTTTAAGGGAAGAGTAGTCAGACCAAAGAGAGTTTATGGCAGCACAATTTTTTTTTTTTAATTGTAAGATTTTTGCCTTAGGCCTTTGTTTGCTGTTTACAGACATAATTATATAGGAAGAAATATATGTTAATCTAATCTAAGACGGTGTCAGTAAGGTTTAAAAATGTTTTTTGAAAGAAGGCTTTTATGCTCACCAAGGCTGCATTTATTTGAAAAAAAAAAAACTGTAAAAAAGTAAAACAGTAATGTGGTATTATTGCCTCATTATATAGTTATAGTTGCCACATAATAATGTGATATTATTACAATTTAAAATAATTTTCTATTTCAGTACACACACACACACACACACATATATGTATGTATATATATATGATATATAAATAAGTCTTATTTTGTTAAAATGTTTTGTTAAAATCAGTTGTGTGCTGCTTAATATTTATTTTTATTTTAATTTTTTGTTGAAACCCAGATACGTTTTTTTTAGGTTTCTTTAATGAATATGAAGTTCAAAGAACAACATTTATTTGAATTAGAAATGTTGCAACATTACAAAAGCATTTACTGTCAATTTTGATCACTTTATTGCATCCTTGCTGAATAAACACTACTACTACTACTATTACTGATAAAAAAAAATGTAAAACAACTTTTGAATGGTTGTGTGTGCATATATATATTTATATAAACAAAATGATACAATGCCAAATATTACACTTACCTTTATTGATTAGTTTTCTTGATTACATATATAATATTTTTAATATTTCACATTTTAAAATCTTGTTTATTTCTGTGGGATTTGTGTTAATAATTATAACTCCCACACCGTTTACACATTTAGATGAATAAATAAATAAATAATAAATGTATGCATTTAGCAGACGCTTTTATCCAAAGCGACTTACAGTGCATTCAGGCTATACATTTTTTACCAGTATGTGTGAACCCACGACCTTTTGCGCTGCTAATGCAATGTTCTACCACTGAGCCACAGGAACACTAAATAAATAAATAAATAATAAAATAACTAAATAAAACCACATATTAAAGGGGTGGTTCATTGCGATTTCACTTTTTTAATTTTAGTGAGTGTCTAATGTTGCTGTTTGAGCATAAACAATATCTGCAAAGTTACAAAGCTGAAAGTTCAATGCAAACGGAGATATCGTCTTTTAAAATTCTGGCAGTTTAATGCCTACAAAAATGGCTGGTAGGGACTACAACAAGCTACTTGCCGGGTTCGTGACATTACAAACCCAGATACCCCCCCTTTAGGAGAAGGCAGCAAAGGGGGCGAGGCCATGTTGCGCTGCTTTAGAGAAGAGGAAGAAAAAACTAGAGGTGCACATACAAATCTATTCATATATGAATCACGCTTCTGTCTTCTAACAATTCTAATGGATTGATTCACAAGTTTCAAAATCAATATTCTAAAGCAGCGGCTCTTAATACTGTTCCTCGCGTCCCCCTGCTCTGCACACACTCTGCATCTCTCTCTTTCGCTCTCTCTCTCTCTCTCTCTGATCATCAGCTCAGCTCTGTTCCATTTATACACTTATTTTCACATAGCTATGAGAAGCGTTAAGCATGGACGCGCGTGCAGTTGCTGTACTGTATTAAAGCTTTAATCAGGATAAAACCGTATATTAAAAGCTAACATAAGCAGAAGCATTCACAAATAACAGCGTATCTAAAAGTATGAGACAACTACAAACAAAAAACATAGGCCTACCATTAAAAGCTATGCTTGCACAGGTTCTGCACGATCCTCTTCAATAATATCCTCTGCATCTCAATCGGGCTCAAACTGATAAGCGATATTAATGACGCCGCTGTTTACAATACAACCAGAGCACATGCTGCTGAGGTGAGGGGCGGGACGTTTAGACGCGCACTAGAGGCGGTTTAGCCAATCACAACACACTAGGCTAGCTAACCAATCAGAGCCCATCGCGTATTTCTGAGGGAGGGGCTTCATAAAATAAGGAAATTATCAGCCTGTTTCTCAGAGAAGAGACAGAGCAGTGTGGAATAAAGGTAAATTATGTGAAAAAGCATTAACACATGTTAGACTGCACCCCAAAAACACAATCAAGCCTAGAAAAAACCCAGTGAACCACCCCTTTAATAGTTTTTAAGGTTCAGCTTGACACAAGGGTAGTCTGTTGACATTTCTTTAAACATGGTAGCACAGGCAGCGTTGTTAAAAGAGAGGGAGAGCAAATGTTACTGTCCTAGTGCAGATGTTTCAACATTAGGCTTCTGTTTGAGAGCCATGTTAATGTAATCAGAGCATGAAATGTAACAACAATATCCGTATGAGTGGCTGAAGCGCCTGTGAGAGAACAAGGCAGTTGGCTACTATATTAGCATTACATTAAGGGTTTATTCAGATCCCTTTCTTCCACCGTCTGCCATTCCTCTGATTTATTTTGCTAATGTGTTATCATCGCTTGGACTTGGCCATAATCATGTGTCATCTGGACGATTAATGAGACGATATGGCCGGCTAAAGTCTTCAAACATTTGATCATTCACTTTTTGAATCATAGGGGAAGCCTGTCAAGTGAGTCCGTAAACAATCAAGGTTTTTCATTATCCACAGAAAAATAATCCATTCTAATCCATCTATTCAGTGTGGTAATGAATGAACCGAGTGTTGTGAGAGACTGATGACTTTTTAAGGATCATAAAGCAATCCAGAGGGACGAAGCTAGGCCGGATTATTCAAAAGTGTTTTAATTTATTAGGAAATTATGAGAGAAGGGCTTTCCTTATCAGTGCCGACGCTTCAGTCTAAATGAGATTCTTTTGACATTTCATTTGCCCCAATGGAACAGCAGCTAAAATTGCAGCAGTGGAACCCCCTTCTCTGAATGTCATTTAGAAATATAATTTCCCGTTTTGGGGAGAGAGAGAGGAAAAAAATCTGAGGTTACCATCGCCATGTGAGTTATTATCTGCTATGTGAAGTCTATTGAAGTGGGGAGATTTCGAATGCTTCAACGAACAGCACTCGAGAATAGTGTTAACACTGTATGTAGGAAAATATAGATACAGCTACATAGAGAGAGAGAGAGAGAGAGAGAGACATGGTGACAGATTAATTTGCACATGTTTATTTTATTGTACATATTTGTATGACTCTATGAATATCTCATGACTCTCATATGACACTTGACTACCTGCATTGGAAGAAAATAAACTTTTCAACCTTGGATCATGGCAAATTTCATTGGCTGTGATGGAACGTGATTTAAAACAAATAGCAGTCCATGGAAATATTTCAGAAAAGACCAGTATGTTTATTTCTTATGAAACCATTTTCAGCGCAGATGACTGTATGACCTCTTATGCGTTGGATATGTCATCCCATGTATTTTAAATAAAGGATGTCTGGCCTCAGTTGCCTGTAACCATTAATAAAATGACACCAGTCATAATGTGTTTTTTTCAATGATGACACAAGCATTTAGAATTCATGCTTTTGCTTATGAGCGAGTAAAAAGTTATGTTTGTTCTGATGACATGAATATTTGATGGTATACTTAAGGTAATTTTTTTTATAGACAGTCCCATTTGCTGTTAAATCAGACAAATGGCCAAAAAAACTATAATTATAATAATAATTATATATATATATATATTAGGGCTGGTAATTTAACGCGTTAATTTGACTAATTAATTATGCTGAAAAAATAACGCGTTAAAATTATTAACACGTTTAACACACTTGCCCCAGTCATATGTGGGTCATCTGACATTTCATACAGTTGATTGATGACAAATATGAGGCAGGGCAACAACTCTCTGTGTGGTGGAGCCTAGAGAATGTAGTTAGAATGTCCCTAAAATTCAAGATATGGGGCAAAAATGCCGTTTGAGTTTTTGTCTCATATTTACATCATATACAGTAGTTAAGCAATATCGTACGAGCAATAGGCTAAGTGCAATATCAATTCAATTTTAAAAAAATGTAAATCACGAGTGCAAATGTGATACTGATCTTATAGAACAGTTCAGTAGCCTAAGTAAGAAGGCATAAGTACAATAACAATATTGTGTTATTTTAGACACAATGTTGTCTGTTTTCTCAATTTTGCCAACAAAAATATAAAGACAAAGCAGAACTATTCGTCTCCGAGCAACACACAGCGGCATTTCATTTCTTAATACACGTTTTGAACGAATTGGGTGAAGCATTAGGCACGTTGAATTTGAAGCGGCGCTGCACAGACCGATCAGTGTATGACATCAAAGGCCCGCGAGAGAGATTCAAAAGCATAAGGAGCTGTCTGCTCTCTATAGCTCTTGCGGTACTTTGATGTCCACACCGATCGGTCTGATGGTGATGATCCGCTTCAAGTCGATCAAGCCTAATGATTCAATGGACCATTTATAAAGAACCATTTACTTCACTCCTGAATGAATCTGCCATTTGAACAAATCAAATGAATTAATAAATGACTCGATGACTTAATCATTAAGACATTTACTGGCAGTTTTAGTTTATTATTTAGAGTACTATTTCATTAAAGAAATAATTTAATATTTCCATAGTAATAATAATAAAATGAATCAAATAAATTCACCCACCCAAAATGACAATTGTGTCATCATTTACTCACCCTCGTGGTCCAAAAGAGTATATGTAATAAATTTTATCAAACAAAATATTTCTAGCTGAAGCTACTTTTTGTAATGTCTGCTTGTTGCTTTACACAACAATGACTTTAAATTATCTTTTGGTAGTAATTTTAATTAGATTAATTAATCGCCACATCATGTAATTACTTAGATTAAACATTTTAATCGCTTACCAGCCCTAATATATATATATGAAAAAAAATTCCCTTGAGTTCCCTTTCATGGGAACTTCGAACTGCGTCCTCTAGGGGTCGCTATGGGGGAACACCTCGTCGTGACCAGTGTCTGAAGCATACATTGAAAAAACACGGCGACAGCCATGACGTCACTAGCGGTACGACTATAGTATAAATAGGCGCCGGGAGCTACACATCATTCTCTTCTTCGTCTTCATTGACTGTTTTGTTTGAAGCGTGCATTTCTGTGGTAAGAGCGATCTCTATTTATCTCATTATGGCGAGCACTAGCAAAGCATTTAAGGATTTGTGCATCCGTGTTGACGTTGTTTAACATCTGATGACACACACAATCTATGCATTGTTTGTTTGGGC
>NW_015506431.1:128661-129259 GCF_001515645.1 Sinocyclocheilus grahami | reverse complement strand
GATGGTGATGCTCCAAGCATATCAGGCTGACCGGCTGAAAGACCGGGATAGAAGTCCAGGTCTGAGCCCGAACAACCCAGGGGTCCTAGCCCGTCTCGGTTTGAGGATCAGAGACTGGCTCAGAAGGCTAGTGTTGCTGCTCGCGCTCCTCCCCTGCCCACGGGGAGGGGTAGGAAGAATCGCGGGTCAAAGGAAGGTGAGTAAAAGACCTAAGGGATGTGATCCAGACAGGGCGTCAGTGCTTTTGTCCGGATCAGAGTGATACCTCACTATCTACTCATTTCCTTCGGTGGTCTTACATCTGCCCTTATCTTCACCTTCCTAATTCCCCTGTAACCACCATCTCACCACCTGACCGAGGTTAGGGGGGAAATGTCCTGCATTATAGTCTCCTATACTGGACCTATTAGGTTTGGTTGGTTCTATGGCTTCATAGTGACCATCTTACTGATGGTCCGGTCTAGAGGCTTCTTCGGACAGAGCTCCGACGCGGGTACCATGGTGGGTAAGTACGATCCATGTCTAATAAATGTATATATGAATATATATATATATGTGTATCTAATGAGACTGGTGGTTGTGTGTAAAAATAACCCTT
>NW_015506431.1:125047-128617 GCF_001515645.1 Sinocyclocheilus grahami | reverse complement strand
TGCGTATTTCACTCATCGATATATGTCCAGACGGTAAGTAAAGCCGGTTTTCGGCTTCATACTTCCTGGATCATGCCGCCATAACACAGGCTTCTGCGGGAGCCTTCATGTTCATCAGGCCCCCGGTAGGCTTGCACTCCCCTCAGCATGGTGGCGTGGGTATACCGTTCCCCATAGCGACCCCTAGAGGACGCAGTGTCTCGTTCCCTACTCAGGGAACCATGGTTACATAAGTAACCTGAGACATTTTTGACATATAGGAGGTCATTTTACTTTAAAAACATCCTGTAAGTTTCAGAACTCAAAACTTTGTTGTTACTCTAAAAACAGCTTATATTAAAGGCAGTCTGCCAAAACGACAGCTTTTAGGATGTTCTACTCTATGACGTAAAAGTGTGGATAAGTGCCGCCTCTGCAGAAGAAGATCAACATCACTCTTTGACATCACTGCCTGTTTAGCCCCGTCCACCGATTCACGCATAGTGTTGACAAGAGAGGTGAACATGCAGGTCTACGCAGAAACCAAATATGACCCTGGACCACAAAACCAGTCTTAAGTCGCACAGATATATTTGACATCACTGCCTGTTTAGAACCGCCCACCGATTCACGGATAGTGTTTTTACGAGAGAGGTGAACATGCAGGTCTACGCAGAAACCAAATATGACCCTGGACCACAAAACCAGTCTTAAGTCGCACAGATATATTTGACATCACTGCCTGTTTAGAACCGCCCACCGATTCACGGATAGTGTTTTTACGAGAGAGGTGAACATGCAGGTCTACGCAGAAACCAAATATGACCCTGGACCACAAAACCAGTCTTAAGTCGCACAGGGATCTAGCAATAGCCAAAAATACATTGTATGGGTCAAAATTATTGATTTTTCCTTTATGCCAAAAATCATTAGGATATTAAGTAAAGATCGTGTTCCATGAATATATTTTGCAAATATCCTACCGTAAATATATCAAAACTTCATTTTTGATTAGTAATATGCATTACGAAGGACTTCATTTGGACAACTTTAAAGGCGATTTTCTCAGTATTTCGATTTTTTTTTCACCCTCAGATTCCATATTTTCAAATAGTTGTATCTTGGCCAAATATTGTCCTATCCTAACAAACCATACACCAATGGAAAGCTTATTTATTCAACTTATTCAGATGGTTTATAAATCTCAATTTTGAAAAATGTACAGGGTCACAAACGATAAAGATGGCTCTGAAGTCAACAAGATCTATGCAGTGCCAAGTTGTGGAAAAAAACAGTATTTGCATTGCATTCCTTCTGATCTCAATGTTAGGAAAGAGTGAATGAACTTTATTTTTAATGAAGTTTCAGACCGCATTAGTAAGAACTCTGACTTTTGTTCACTTCATTTTACAGTGGATTCGTTTACGAACAAGGCACAATTTGATTGGATCCGACAGTAATGTCGCAACACACAAGTGTGAGTAACTGTTTTTATTATGTGATCACTATTGCTTTGTCTGTTAAACAGATTGTTCGATATGTACTGAGTATTCATGCGTTTTTTTTTCATGCTGTTTGAAAGAAAAATTCATGCTGTTTTTTGCCACGGGATTGACATCCCGTGGTAACTAGGATTTACACAAGCTTCAGTCTGGATCCAGAACACCTGAGAAGAGATGATGCCAACCCCTCAGAGGACCTCAGATGATGCCAACCCTGAAACAATATACAGAACTACCACATTTTGCTATAAGTTTGATTGCATCATATAATAATTGCTGTTAATAGTGTTCATCATCTGTTTTATTATGTCTTCCGGGACAAGACCACAGGAACCAGATGAGTCCTCTGCACAATGTGACATTGTTGCAGCCTGGAATTGAACTGCTGGTTTCGTCTGGTCAGAGGAGAACTGGCCCCCCAACTGAGCCTGGTTTCTCCCAAGGTGTTTTCTCCATTCTATCACCGATGGAGTTTTGGTTCCTTGCCGCTGTGGCCTCTGGCTTGCTTAGTTGGGGACACTTCATTTCCAGCGATATCGTTGACTTGATTGCAAATGATTGCAAAGATACTATTTAAACTGAACTGAGCTGGATGATGACATCACTGAATTGAATGATGAACTGTCTTTAACTGAAAAATTAGTGTTTACGATTGTCATTTTGCATTATTGACACACTATTTTCTTAATTAATGCTGTTCAGTTGCTTTGACACAATCTGTATTGTTAAAAGCACTATATAAATAAAGGTGACTTGACTTGACTTTTAACCTAAATCACAGCAGCGTCCATCTGTGAAGGACGTAGACTGTCAAAATCAGGACAGAAAATAGCCTATTACTTCAAAATTATAAAGTTTTTTTTATGTAAAGCCTTGATTACATTATAAGTGGACCTCAGAGAACAGTACAAAATAAAAAAAAAACAGAGGCAGTTCATGACCCCTTTAACCACTGATTTCTAGTCATGTCCTCTTTTGGAAGGCCGAACAAAGAAGTTTCGCTTTCACAACGAAAAAGCGTCACATAAAGCCTAGAGTATGCGGAGGCCGGCTTGAGTGAGCAGAGGCGGGCGGGCTTGAGAATGGCACGGCCAGCGGATTCGACAAAGGAGCGTCCGGCGGGCTTGCGGCAACCACATGTGACGACCCCGGGCTGGACTCCGCTTCGTCCACGGTGAAAGCCGATCCGGCGATCCACAACTTCCCCCTATAGTAATATAGTAATAATTTAGTACTTTCTCCTGTTTTATTGTTGGTTTCCTCTTTTCTGATCATTTGGAATGAGGATAAAAAGACAACAAAAAAAACATGCAAATAAGTTCAAACATCAGTTCAATATCTATTATTTCCTGAATATTATGACATTCAAGAGGGCTGCCCCCTGATGACGTCATATTATGCAAATTAGATGAGTATTTACACCCCACATAAACTTTCAGTCATGTCCAACATTTTTCTAATTTACATTAGATCTCTATCTTTAAGCCCTTTCAAGCCACAAGCTTTTGAAATCTTGATGTCAAAATACAGCATTTTTCCAAAAAAACCCTGGCGCCTAAAGGGTTAACTTTTATAAAGCATATCTCTTTGGATTTGAGACTTTAGTCTTTGCAACTTTACAGATCTTATTTATGCACCAAGAGCTTGTAATACTCCAAAGAGAAATGAAAAAATTTAAATCGCATCATATGACCCCTTTAAGAGAAACGAGTATGAATACACATAAAAAGAGGGGGAAACAATGAACCTAACTAAACCAAACATTTTATTTTCCTTTTTATATGTAAAAAATAATAATAATAATAATCATACAGCACATACAGTACATATTCCAGGCTGTGAAAAAATATATATATGCAAAATGATGCATCTATTTGTGTCAGGGTTCTGTCACTTCGGTCTAGTGTAATTCATAGTTTTGTGACAGAGCCCTGACACTCGCGTCATGTCATTGTTTTCATGTGAGCGTGCGGCTTCGAGTGTGCTCGAGCCGTGCGCTCTCGTCTGCGTGTACTGTTTCATGTTGGAGCATGGTGTTCAGATCCCGGCACTCATGTCTTGAGTTTCGGTTTCGTGTCGGGGTCCGGAC
>NW_015506431.1:116078-125001 GCF_001515645.1 Sinocyclocheilus grahami | reverse complement strand
CCCTCGTTACCCTCCTCATTTGCTCTCCATTTATTCTCCTTGTGTTTGCAGTCCTGCGTCGGTTCGTCGTCGTCTCTCCCTGGATGTGGTTGTGTCGTGTCCAGATCCTGCCTTGCCTTGCCTTGCCTTGCCAGCCTGTTTTTCCCCCATGGGGTAGTTTTGTTGCTGTTTTGTTTATTTTTATTATCAATAAAGACCATTCTCTGCAGTACTGAGTCCTCGCTCCATCCCCTACCCGAACCTTGACAGTACGAACCGACCAAGATGAGGACTCAGCAGAGGAATGGTTTGCGTCGTCCACCAGCCTCCACTCTCTCCAGCCCCCACTACCAGCGCATGCTCCAATTTAAGACCTTGAGCTCCCTCCGTCAACAGGGGGCTGATGTGAGGAATTTTGCCCTGGATTTCAGCGGTGCTGCAGAGGGGTTGGGGTTTAATGTTCCCTCAAGGACCTCTTCAATTATGCCCTTGATGAGCCCCTCAACTGGTGGAGGATGAGAGGGTTGGATCACCTGTCATTTGAGGGGTTCATCAAATTCCTAGCCCATTAGGGGAACCCTCTGGCCGAAGAGGCCGCAGCACCCCCGGAAGCGGCCGAAGAAGCTGCTGTGCCCCTAGAGGTGGCTGATGAGGCTGCAGCTCCCCGTGTGGCGGCCGAGGAGGCCGCAGTGCCCCCGAGGGTGGCTGGCGAGGCTGCAGCGGTCCCAGTGACGGACGAAGAGGCGGCTGCGCCCCAAGAGGTGGCCGACGAAGTGGCAGTGCCCCGCTCTCGGAGACGGAGGAGGAGGAGAAGGGCTTCCTCCATCCCACATGGCCTGGAGGCCATTCAGGAGCCCGCTGTTGCTGGCCTGGAGGCCGTCCCAGACCCTCCCAGGCTCCTTGCCCTGCCGGCCCCGCCCAAGCACCTTGCCCTGATGCCGGCTCCCTCATTGATACGGGCTCCACCCTTCCTGCCTGCCAAGCTCCCTCCGGCTCCACCCTGGTGGTCCGCCGGGGGTCTTAAGCCGGAGCCCCCCTGGTCCGTCCCTCCGGCTCTGCCCTGGTGGCCTACTGGGGTTCTTGTCAAGCCAGAGCCTCCCTGGTCTGTTACTCCGGTCTGTTTTTCCCCCACGGGGTAGTTTTTGATGCTGTTTTGTTTATTTTTATTATCAATAAAGCCCATTCTCTGCAGTACTGAGTCCTCGCTCCATCCCCTACCCGAACCTTGACAATTTGATGGTGAAATTTTCAAAGTACAGTGGCCCCAAAAAGTTATTACACTTTTAGGCCCTTAAGACACTTCTAAAAGTCTAAATGTCAATGCATACGATACAACATATGAAACAAATTTACTTTTTACATTTTTGCAATTACTTTTATTCATCTGTGCCCAAGATCATTTTGCATGAAGTTGGTTCCTCTCAAGTTCACACAAACAATGTCTTACCTTATTCTAAACTTGAGAAAACTTCATAAGTACTTTTTTTTTTAGTATGGCTCATGTGTTCAAATACTTTTTGAGCTTTCACTCTGTGTGTGTGTTATGTTTCATCATGATACTGAGTAGGGAAAATATATATATTATTTACATTTACAATAAAATCAGCCAAATTTTATTAAAATTAATTGTTTACTACACCCACCAAAACGTCACTCTCTCCACTGCATCATGCTTGACATTGATTAAAAGCTAATTGCAACAATATACTGTTATATTGTTATACAGGTGCATCTCAATAAATTAGAATGTCGTGGAAAAGTTAATTTATTTCAGTAATTCAACTCAAATTGTGATGTGGCATATCAAGATGCTGATTAGACAGCATGATTATCTTCCTCATCTTCCTCTTGACAATACCCTGTGTTTTCTGAAGTCCACAGTCAACGCAGCCATCTACCAGGACATTTTAGAGCACTTCATGCTTCCTTCTGCTGACAAGCTTTATGGAGATGCTGATTTCATTTTCCAGCAGGACTTGGCACCTGTCCACACTGCCAAAAGCACCAAAAGCTGGTTCAATAACCATAGTGTTACTGTGCTTGCTTGGTCTGCCAACTCGCCTGACCTGAACCCCATAGAGAATCTATGGGGTATTGTCAAGAGGAAGATGAGAGACACCAGACCGAACACTGCAGATGACCTGAAGGCCACTATCAAAGCAACCTGGGCTTTCATTACACCTGAGCAGTGCCACAGGCTGATTGCCTCCATGCCACGCCGCACTGATGCAGTAATTCATGCAAAAGGAGGCCCAACCAAGTATTGAGTACATGTACAGTAAATTAACATACTTTCCAGAAGGCCAACAATTCACTACAAATTGTTTTTTTTATTGCTCTTATGAAGTATTCTAATTTGTTGAGATAGTGAGTTGGTGGGTTTTTGTGAAATGTGAGCCAAAATCATCACAATTAAAAGAACCAAAGACTTAAACTACTTCAGTCTGTGTGCATTGAATTGATTTAATACACGAGTTTCACAATTTGAGTTGAATTACTGAAATAAATGAAATTTTCCATGACATTCTAATTTATTGAGATGCACCTGTATATTACATTTCAGTTTCCAGTGTACCAAGTGTTGTTCACAACTTAGTCTAATTAGACATCAGCCTCTAGCCAATATGTGGTCCATAGGGAAGGACACAGCAAACTAATAGATGCTTATCTTTTTGTTTTCTTACTTCAAGCAAAATCTCACAGACTGAATAGGCCCATGACAATTGAGTCATTGGGTTTGTATTAGCAGACTGTTTGCTGGCACCCTCAATTACATTTGGTCATGGTTATTCACACTGACTTAATAAAGTGAATGTAAAAGCAAGGGTAGCCTGAGGTTAAGACTGACTTGATGGAAATTAATAATCTTCCTCACCACATTTATTAGTGCATAAAGCTGCTCTCCTGTTAAGCCTCAGATGTGTCTGTAAAAGAAGCCTATTCACAAGTGTGCTGAAGTACTGTGTTTAGATGAATGCTGGCTACATTTCTGTTCCTGATACTAATGAATTTTAAGCAAATTAGATTTTCTACATTTCTCCTTTTTCTTCATTTTGGAGATAAAGAGGGTGGTGAATACATCCTATGTCTCATAAAACATCAAACATTGGTCCAAGTAATGATAGACTGTATTGTACATCAAGTCTCAAGTGGTGATGGGGAAAAAAAACTTTAGCCATGTCTCGTTACACGATCTAGTATTACATGTAGGCTTACACATAAATTATAAACAACAACAAAAAAAAATTATAATGGTTTTAATTTTCACAAACTTTTTAATATCACTTTTACGGTTGAAATATTTTAATGAAACTTAAATATTTACATAATTAGCAGTTCTCATTAAATTGTAAAATGGATCTGCAGTGCATACTCAATCTCAAAATTGTAATTCTTCTAACAAGAAGCTAAAACATGTGATGGATCTACAATGTCAAGCATTTACCATGCACCCTACTAGTGCTAAGGGAAGACAGTCACTCAAATTACAACAACAACACACAAACTGCACTACTATAATAGACAACTATAGACAACTGCTGGTCCTAAAAACCTGCTCAAGAGCGAAAGGAAATAGAATCAGATTGATCCACAAGGTTGAAATTTATAAAGTCAGCTAAAATATAAAACAAGCACAGCTCAGTGAGCTTTTAAAATACTTCTTGCCGTGCACATTTTGTCAGCAGTTAAATTGTAGTACAGTAAAAATAACTTAGTCTCAGATTATTTTCAAAGCAAAATTTAGTCCTAAATGAAGGATCAAGGTTAACTTTATCATTGTTCAGCACTTACACAGATGTGCATAAGAGCAGAATGAAATGCAGTTTCACTAAGGGAGCCAAGGCAAGCAGCTGCCGTTGAGATGAATGGGATGCTACAGAAACTGTTTAGTGGAGGTTTTGCAGCTAAAGAAGTATCTACAAGTTAAATTCAAGGTTTTACTTAAATCACCCTGTACTGTAAATGATTATTCCCCAGAGTCAATAAAAATGTGAAAAATACTGTTATTTACATACAAATATTTTTCCATTTGCCTTTAAAAAAAAGGTAAAAATATGATTTTAATAACTATTTTAATAAGATTTTTGAATTATAAGCGAGTTAAATTCAGCTATAAAGCCGCTCTACAGAAGACAATAGAGTTATTTAGCTCAATTGAGTTCAGGTTTTGTTCTCATAGTGACAATTTTCGCTATGTGAACACAAAATGAACATTTAAAATCTTATTTACTTAAAGGTGCCAATATAAAAACATGAAATATAAAAAAAAAATACAAAAACAAAAAGTTGTGGTTGTTTGCAATGACAAAGTGAATTCTATGATGAACGAAGAAACACACAGAGAACAAAGAAGCACACATTAACAAGATTCTGATTCTGACATACAGTATCAGACGTTTCTGTCCCATCAATTGCCATAGTTATCGTTGTCAATCAATGCATTTTCAGATTCAACAACACACTTAAATATGGTGCAAATGCAGAAAGTTGGGTTTGGTGTTCAAGCTTAACAGAGATGAAATTGACATTTGTGTTTATATGCTACACTTTTAGCATTATTGCAGTACACACAATATTCTCTAATTGTATAATGTTATTAGGGATGCTTATTTTAACCGGTTAACTGTTAACTGACAGTAAGAATTTTGACTGAATAATACAATCAGTTAAATGGTTTAAAAAGTATTTTTTTCCAGTTATTAATCAAAATATTGTAAAACTTTTTCTGCATGGTTAAAATACGCTACATGTAGACCTATAAAATAAAATAAAAAATTTGAGAGAAAAAAAACAGTCGCGTAGCCTATAAGTCACATTTTATTATTTCATTCAGAAATAGGCCTAATGCCAATGCGAAATGTTTACAAACATTATACATATATAGGCTAGACTATTTTAGTTCCCCTCACTCCACAGCAAATCTTTTAAATTTAACAGTATTCAGAAAAGAAGCTATATAGGACAAACCAAAACAAATTAATTTAGGCTAAAACGAAACTGAAACCAACGTTGGGTCTCTCATTAGACACAAATCCAAATGTTTCCGTATTTGCGATGTATTTGAATGCCAAAATATGTTTTATGTAAACCTGGTTTTGTACTTCACTCGCGTTCCAATGTCCACATAAAACAAAATGTGTGCACAGATTTTAATACATATTTAAACTGAGCAGTGTGTTTTTTTCCATATGTTTGATTGACTGTATTTTATTATGATAATGAACAGGCTGCATTGTCAAGTTAGCAATGCTTAACTGTGTGCGCGTGCGGCGCCGGTGCAATCACTTGATTTTTTTCCTTATAACAATGGAAACAACTACTCCTAGTCATACAGATAATCGAAACTGTAAAAGGTTTGCTTTTATTTGTGTACATTCACAATAAAAACACATCTTTGTGCTTTTAAAATATAAAGAATAATAAGATGCCGCTTTTTGCCGTTTTGGTTTCCTTTCGCGCATGCACCACAACAAATGCATGAACCGAAATTCTGCATACTAGACTAGCCTACTTGTTGCACAGTTTTTTCTTTCGATTTGCTAAGTTATTATTTAAGTAAAAATATATTTCTCGTATAGGCCTATTTATTCGTTATATATATAGCCTAGCTTTATTATGTTTTTCTCCGCTTGCAGAAGTGCTGCAGGTGCGTGATGTGACCATGTGAATCTTCATGTTCTGTTGTTTGCTACTTTTTGCGCATGTAAAATGAATCCCTGGAAAACAAATGGTAGTATTTTTAATGGGTCACAGACACTTATCCTTTCTAATTTATTTAAATTCTAATTTAAAAGAATCTTGTCGGTTAACGGTTAATAATCGATTAACGAGCGTCGGTTGTCGGTTAGGAGAAATAACCGAAATGAACATCCCTAATTGTTATATTCAATGTATCGCTCAGCTCTAATCAGATATACAGATATTTTCAAAGGGCTTACAAACTTATTCTTGCCACTGTAAATGAGCTTTTTTAGCAAAGTACGAGCAGGCATCGAGGCAGGCTTTAATAGCATATGGAACATGGATATGCAAATGAGCACTGTAGAACAGAGCTGGTGGGTCAGATAATTACAAACAGACAAAAGATGGCGAAAAAAACATAAGAACAAAGGGAGTACAGACATTATGGTGCAACAAACATTAAAGCAGACAGGTATGCTGTTGTGAAAGAATAGTTCATTTTCAAATTACTTTTAGACAAATATGATGATGTACCTTTTCGTATCTTTGGCTCTGTAATTATCTCGAAACAAGACAGCATTAATGCCAAATTGATCCAGAAATACCCAAATAAATCTGTAAATAAACTTCAAAAATTATAATAGATTCTCTAGTGTGGTATTAGCAGCATAGCTGTGACTAACAAACCTAAAATGAGGAAAGTATGCAGGTTTAATAAGATGAAATTGAGTAAGGCAGTCAGTCTTATGAGGGAAACTTTGCTGTTGTGACTTTTATCTGCGAAACTCCAAAATGTTTTTCTTATGATTCTCACCTGAGTTCAGACAAATCTGTCAATATTTTCACAACTTTTGGTATTATCACATCTGATGCAAATGCATTAGACATACAGTATACTACAATTAAACCATTATAATCTATATTTTTTATCCTCTAAAAAAACCCTTGTAAGTGTACAAAAATGTATAACCAATATCTAACAAGATGTACTTGGTGTTTTTGTCATTTGTTGTCCACTTTTATTATGTTAACACTGATTCTGTGAGTAAATTACATAATTTTTATTTTAACCCTTTAAGTTTGGCCTCTCTGATTCCAAAAAGATACTCCAAAAAGAGGTCGGCATCAAAGTGACATTTCAATATGGCACAACAGTGAGTTTTTGGCAGTTCTGGATAAATAACCACAACAGTGACTTTTCCTCATGAAAGTGGGTTGATATGAGATTCTTGGAAAGTCACCAGTAAGTATTTTTTCACACCTCCCACAGACTGGGAAACGTCTCCAACTGCCTCTCACTTTGTCAGAGAAACTGCTTGGGATGCACCCCAGGTATCAGCCTATTGTCTGTTCTCTGGCCTCACCCGATGACAGTTTGCATACAGAGAAACGGACAGATCCATCTGTTTGTCAGAGAAAGCAGAGGTGCATGGGAGAGGGGAACAGACCTCACCCTCGCACTGGCAGCTGTTTGGGTAGATAAAGTCTAAAGCTGAGCATAAAGGGAATTGAAAGAGTGATTGGTGCATGCTGTGGAAGCAAACTTGTAAAGATGTTAAATAGCAGAAAGAGATGGACAGGAGGCCTGGACCATATGTAAAGAGCTTTAGGGATGGAGGTTGTATATGTAATGACCCAAAGGGATTAGAATGGATGGGCTCAAGGTTATATAGTCTTAGAGTAACTAGTTGTGAGTCAAGGGTTTCTGCACCCACAGCAATAAAGCAATTCCCCAAGACTTTTTGTCAATGTTTATCTTGAATAGAATTTAATATTTCCGCAAAGTTATTCCTGTTCACTGAATATATTATATGACTAAGAAAACAGAAATGATTGTTGTGAAAAAATTTATTCACCACCAAGAAAATGATGGCTGGTTTACTGTATGCTGGTTAGCTGCAGAATGTATTTTTCATCATCATCAGCCTTGAGAAGACATTTGCAAAGAATTGTGAAAAACTGCAAAGAAGAACTGTGAAAAAGAGCAATGGTGGAGAAGAACAACAGGTGAAAAGGAAGAGGACATCAGTAAAGGCTTGCCAATCATCTAATGTCCCCTCTTTACTTAAAAACTCCTTTTTAACTTATTATTAATGTATTTTAATTAATATATAATTTGTTAACATTATTATTATTATTAATAGTATTAGGATTCAAAATCTAATATAAACCTGGAAATAAAGAATTGGGATTTAAAACAAAACGAAACACCATATTAAAAATTTCACTAGTGGTTTCAGACTTTTGGACCCCAATCTATGTCCATAATTCCCAGCTAAATTTAAGTTAAATGGACTAAATCCACAATATATATCCACAAACTGTTGTCATTTATTATTATTATTATTATTATTATTACATATGCACATTAAATGTGATAATATGATTATACTATTATGTTAAAACTTAATGTGTTAGTAATGCATTCAATAAAATACCTTCAGCATAAAGGTCAATTGGATCAATTTTGAGGAAGTCTTCCACTGTTGCACTATTGTTGAAGACTTCCTCAAGATTTAAATTTGTTCTTAATTTATTTTCTCACTATTTCCATACACAATGCTGCACCAGAAACTGCAATGGCCAAATGCTGAAGCGATTGAATCCGTGTATCATTCGATCATTCGTTTCTTGATTTAATATTGAAAGTAGAAAAATGAGAAAAGGGCTCCTTATTCGTTTTTTTTTTCAAAAATTGAAAAAAGAGAATTCAGCTTAAATTTTTGTTTTTCGTTCAGGGGTAGAAAAATGGATAAACAGCTTGAATATTCGATTTCTACACGTGGGCGGGAATTAAATGCCACTTTCTGCTGATTGGTCAGCCGAAGATCAAACCGTGCCATCATCAATTCTTCTGCAGTATCACGCAGCAGAATAATAGTCCTCCACTGCTGCAGTTGTATGGATTAATTACCCATTTTACTGCAACTGCATTTCATATTTTTCTCATCAAACAGACTAGTGAATAGCTCGACACAACTCGTACCGGGGCAAAGGGCTTTCTTCTATGTAGACCAGCGGTTCTTAATGTGATAAGGGTTCTGCGAAATAATTTGCTATAGCCTAAAGTATTTCCAGACTGTAAAGTCGCTTTTTTATCATTATACACAGGTCTACAGTGATTTATTCCAAAGTGACTTATATGATGCATTTAACGTCAAATAATCTAAATGAAGCCTTTTAAAAGACAAGTATTCGCTGTGGTTGATGTTTGTGGCATGCGCCGGAAAGATGCTCAAGGAGACCGAGACGCGCTAAAGCA
>NW_015506431.1:99620-115824 GCF_001515645.1 Sinocyclocheilus grahami | reverse complement strand
GAAATAATTTGCTATAGCCTAAAGTATTTCCAGACTGTAAAGTCGCTTTTTTATCATTATACACAGGTCTACAGTGATTTATTCCAAAGTGACTTATATGATGCATTTAACGTCAAATAATCTAAATGAAGCCTTTTAAAAGACAAGTATTCACTGTGCTTTATGTTTGTGGCATGCGCCAGAAAGATGCTCAAGATGACCGAGACGCGCTAAAGCAGCGCATTCTGTTGTTCTCTTTATTTATCAAAGGCATTTTGTAGTTATTTTGAATGTAACGTATTCAGTTATAGGGAAAAATCCCTCAATGGTGAAAAAATCCAAGTGAACATTAATCAGTACTCAATATTAATTTAAACTGCTTTAAATATAACTGCTGCTTATTTCCTGTGTACATCAATACTGGTCTGCGCTTGACTGTAGTCTGTCTGCTTATTGAGTTTATTTAACCCATCACCATTTATTGGAACTGAGTGAACTAGAGTGACTACTCACCTTAATGTTGTTCTAAAGGCTTATTACTTAACACAAAAATGTCCTGCTCGCACTTGCCAATTTAATGGCAGATAATGGTGACTTTAGGTTTTGTTTTTTTGTTTTTAAGCGGATGCATATCTGTCTAAAATAATCATATGCATCTCGTGGCGTATATTCCAAGCATTCTGGAGGTATACTGAGGGTTTGGTGAGAAACAAATCGAAATGGCAAGTTATTATATTTTATAAAAATCTTGCGTTGCAGTGCGAGTGCGCAGCAGCTCACGCCGTGCACAAGTGCATATCCTTTTGAGATATAAATTATAATCAATTTTAGTAAAACACAAGACTACATTATTAAAACTCTAACAGTAGGCTATTTAATTTCTGTTGTCCTCCGGTTGTCAGTCAAAATGAAAATAATATAATTTATATCTACACAGAAGAAAGCCCTGTCTAGACTCTGCCCCGGTATGAGTTGTGTTGAGCTATTCATTAGCCTGTTTGTTTGATGAAAAAAGATTAAATGTAGTTCCAATGAATGTGTTAAGAATCCATACAACTGCAGCAGTGGAGGACTATTATTCTGCTGCGTGATACTGCAGAAGAACTGATGATGGCACGGTTTGATCTTCAGCTGACCAATCAGCAGAAAGGGGTGATTAATTCTCGCCCACGTGTAGAAATCAAATATTCAAGCTGTTTATTCATTTTTCTACCTCTGAACGAAAAACGAAAATTTAAGCTGAATTCTCGTTTTTCGCTTTTTGAAAAAAAACCGAAAAAACGAAAAAGGAGCCGTTTTCTAATTTTTCTACTTTCAATATTAAATCAAAAAACGAATGATCGAATGATACACGGATTCGATTGCACATTTGAATTCAGTATTTCCTGTGCTGCTATTTTAATGTCATTTGATCTAATTTCCTAGTTATGCAAGAGTGCTTGTCTCATCTGATTGCTGTGACCTTGACCTCTATTAGTCAAAATAAATGACAATATATGCCTCACTCTATTTTCATGAAGCAACATGGTTTCTAACAGAACAGATGCTAACCCTGAGTGAAGAATCCTTTGTCCTCAAAAGGAAATATCCTCACTTTGAACCAAGGGTGAGAATGAGCATTGATAGTTTTGACAAGGCTATATGGTCTAATTATACTGACCTAACATATCTTCTGAGGGGTTCCTCAAAATGGCACTGCTTTCAGAGTCGTCTTATGAGCGAACGTACTCGGTTACTTACGTAACCTCGGTTCTCTGAGATACGGAATGAGTACTGCGTCTGTTTAAGATGCTTGGGGAAAACTCCTTTTTCTCCGATGACTGAAGCCTTTCAATAATGCAGTGCAACTGCACGTCCATTGGTTTGTGCACTGAGTAAAAAACGAACTGTAACGAATCAGCTCATGTGAAATATGAATAAATAACCATAACTAGTTATAATTAACTATTCATATTTTAGATCCGCTGTAGATATTTAGCTGACCTCTCAGGGTCAACTGTCTTGTCAATTCTGGTTAAATAACTTTCTTACTGTACAATTCTACCAAGCTTGTAGCGTAAATCTGTATGATTAGTGACTCCGGTTATGAGCAAACAATGAACACGTCAAGTGTTTATATGAATGAGTGGTTTATCGTAAGCATGGATAAAAATAGTCTATAATACAACAGATTAATACAAAACAGCAATAATATACACAATGGCCTGAAGAATATGTGTGTTCATTCAAAGAAAGGTTTTCCTATGAATTAATTAGTAGAAAAGTCCATTTCTACTGTGCATTTGTGCCTCTTGCTTCTGGAGAATGCAGCTGAGAGTCAGCTCGCATTCCACAAGGTTGTAAATGTATCGGGTTACCATGAAACCAGTTACCATGTGTGTTTGAGTGGTCCAGACACTACAGAACCAATGGCTCAGCAGCGGAGTTGCACGAGTCTATGGCGGTAAAGCCCGCCAGAATGGGCGGGGTCATCTGGCTATATAAGCGGCACATCACCATAGGATCCTTAGGTTACTTCGACTGAAGTGACGACAACTACATAGCATGGCAAAGTATGCAGTACTCGTTCCATATCTCAGGGAACCGAGGTTACGTTAAGAACAGAGTATGTTCCCTATCGATACTTCACTCATATTTCGTCTGTTTAAGATGCTTGGGGAACCAGTAAAATCCCGCCGTTCTATGCTAGACGAACGACTAATACTTGAACTTGCCTTAAGCACCCAAGGGGGCTGGGTTACGTTAAGAACAGAGTATGTTCCCTATCGATACTTCACTCATATTTCGTCTGTTTAAGACGCTTGGGGAACCAGTAAAATCCCGCCGTTCTATGCTAGACGAACGACTAATACTTGAACTTGCCTTAAGCACCCAAGGGGGCTGAGAGGGACCAAGTATTTTGCAGGGAAACCCCGCAAAAGGCAGTAGGGCTAAACTCAAAGAGGTCGGCCCAGCCTTGTATCATCATCCCGAAATAATTCAGTACAGCCTCGGAACTCACTGAGAGCGTACATGAAGGAGGCAAACGCCAAGCACTGGTTGTCATATGACAGAATGCCCTGCTATGCAGAAAAGACCCACGCCTGTAAGGCCGGGATGTCCAGACTATAGAATCTGGCAAATGTGGACAGCGAGGCCCAGCCTGCCGCCGCACAAATTTCTGCAATGTACACACCGCTAGACCAAGCCCAGGAAGAGGCAACGCCTCTAGTTGAGTGGGCTCAACTAGAGGCAACCCTTGGTGCGGCCACCGAAGCATACGAATAGCTGATCTGACCACCTGAACGGGGCGGAACGCTCAACATAGACTTTCAGTGCCCTGACGGGACAGAGTAAGTTCAACTCTTGGTCTTGCTCCGAAGGAGGAAGCGCCGATAGAGTTATTACCTGTGCTTTAAATGGAGTAGAGAGCTCCTTAGGTACATAACCATGCCTTGGTTTCAGGACGACCTTAGAGTCGTTGGGCCCGAATTCGAGGCAGGTGGGGCTCACTGATAGCACCTGCAGATCTCCCATATGCTTTACCATTGCTAATGCTAGAAGCAGAGCAGTCTTAAGCGTCAGGGGACGAAGGTCAATGTACTGTAGCGGCTCAAATGGAGGGCTCTTCAGAGCCCTCAACACCGTGGGCATATCCCATGTAGGGACAGTGATGGGGCGAGGCGGGTTGAGCCTTCTAGACCCCTTCAGAAAATGAACAACCAAGTTGTTCCTGCCCACCGATTGGCCAGCTATAAGAGCGTGAGAAGCTGCTATGGCTGCTACATAGACCTTGAGCGTGGAAGGGGAACAGCCCTTATCCAACAGCTCTTGCAAGGAAGCAAGGGCATTGCTTGGGACGACTTCTGTGCAGTGGTAAAGCGTTCAGCGAAGCCTTCAACTGCAGGTCCAAAGAGGCCAATAGGGGAAACCGGGGAGTCAAAGAAGGGGACCTTATCCGTATCCTTGATCTCCGTGAGGTTTAGCCATAGATGGCGCTCCAGCACCACTAGGCTTTCCACGGGTGGGCCGCCTTTGCTTTCCAGCCGGTGGCCGTGGGCGGGCAGAGATGCATGGCCACTTACTCATCCAGGGGAGGCAGTCTGTCGTAACCTTTTTCTTCGGCGCCGTCAACTGATGTGAGGGTGGACAAAGATGAGGCACGAAGGCAGGCAGAGTAGGGGGCACGCCAAGACCTGGTAATCTCGTCGTGGACCTCCGGAAAGAATGGTGAAGCTTGTTGTCTCAAGAAGCACTCATCCAGGTGACTGTGGGTGGGCTCCTCCGGCGGAGACCACTCCAGACCCAGCTCCTCCACAGCTTTAGACAGGATGTGGAAAAGCTCGGCGTCCATGCCCGTGCTGGCTGTGCTGGGTTGTGCAGATGGCAAGGGGGCGGGGTCGACGTATGAGCCCGACAGCTCCACCGCATCTGAAGCCTCCAACGACATGCTGTTGTCCATGGCGTCACACTCGCTTCCTCCAAATGAGACTGCCCGCTCAACATAGACTTTCAGTGCCCTGACGGGACAGAGTAAGTTCAACTCTTGGTCTTGCTCCGAAGGAGGAAGCGCCGATAGAGTTATTACCTGTGCTTTAAATGGAGTAGAGAGCTCCTTAGGTACATAACCATGCCTTGGTTTCAGGACGACCTTAGAGTCGTTGGGCCCGAATTCGAGGCAGGTGGGGCTCACTGATAGCACCTGCAGATCTCCCATATGCTTTACCATTGCTAATGCTAGAAGCAGAGCAGTCTTAAGCGTCAGGGGACGAAGGTCAATGTACTGTAGCGGCTCAAATGGAGGGCTCTTCAGAGCCCTCAACACCGTGGGCATATCCCATGTAGGGACAGTGATGGGGCGAGGCGGGTTGAGCCTTCTAGACCCCTTCAGAAAATGAACAACCAAGTTGTTCCTGCCCACCGATTGGCCAGCTATAAGAGCGTGAGAAGCTGCTATGGCTGCTACATAGACCTTGAGCGTGGAAGGGGAACAGCCCTTATCCAACAGCTCTTGCAAGGAAGCAAGGGCATTGCTTGGGACGACTTCTGTGCAGTGGTAAAGCGTTCAGCGAAGCCTTCAACTGCAGGTCCAAAGAGGCCAATAGGGGAAACCGGGGAGTCAAAGAAGGGGACCTTATCCGTATCCTTGATCTCCGTGAGGTTTAGCCATAGATGGCGCTCCAGCACCACTAGGCTTTCCACGGGTGGGCCGCCTTTGCTTTCCAGCCGGTGGCCGTGGGCGGGCAGAGATGCATGGCCACTTACTCATCCAGGGGAGGCAGTCTGTCGTAACCTTTTTCTTCGGCGCCGTCAACTGATGTGAGGGTGGACAAAGATGAGGCACGAAGGCAGGCAGAGTAGGGGGCACGCCAAGACCTGGTAATCTCGTCGTGGACCTCCGGAAAGAATGGTGAAGCTTGTTGTCTCAAGAAGCACTCATCCAGGTGACTGTGGGTGGGCTCCTCCGGCGGAGACCACTCCAGACCCAGCTCCTCCACAGCTTTAGACAGGACGTGGAAAAGCTCGGCGTCCATGCCCGTGCTGGCTGTGCTGGGTTGTGCAGATGGCAAGGGGGCGGGGTCGACGTATGAGCCCGACAGCTCCACCGCATCTGAAGCCTCCAACGACATGCTGTTGTCCATGGTGTCACACTCGCTTCCTCCAAATGAGACTGCCCCGCTGCTTTTTCCTCACAGGCTCCTGGGTGCCGCGTATATAGCCAGATGACCCCGCCCATTCTGGCAGACTTTGGCGGGCTCCACTGCCGAGCCATTGGTTAATTTTTTTATTCACTGCCTGAACCAATGGCCGTGCAGTTACACTGCATTATTGAAAGGCTTCAGTCATCGGAGAAAAACGAGTTTTCCCCAAGCGCCTTAAACAGACGCAGTACAAGTGAAGTATCGATAGGGAACCTACTGGCTGCACTCTGACTTATTCTGCATTATGGTCCATGTGTTACATTGCACTATAAGTACGAGGGCTGTGCAAAATTAAGAATTGAAGAACTGGCTCCTAATTCTAAGTGTGGCCACACCTACAGGAAGCTGAATTTTATACGAATAACAGGAAGATGAATTCATTGAAGTCGCTTTAAGGCAAACCTCCAAGGTCAGCAAAAAAGCATAATGCTGCAGTCCTCAGAGAAGGAGACAGGAGGCCAGGTTTTCGAATGGATGTCAATGGAAGAGAGGCTCCACTACACTGAATAACTCTTGGGGGTAAACAGCTTATAATTTCATGAATCAACAGCCTACTGCCTAATCTTTAACATGTTTGCCATTAAACCTTTATTTTTAGATTGATCTATTTTTAGAGTTTACACCGAAAAAAAAAATTATAAAAGGAGTCACACAATTCTGCGACAGGCAGGATTCAGTTTACTCATTTATTTCTATTATATCAGCAAACAGTGATCGGCTGTCGCACAGTGATTGACTGTCACACAATTCTGAGATAAATTCAATGACGTCAAAGCTGTGATGTGATTGGTTAACAAGGCACATGTGATCCATGTTGGCTGTTATGCTTTCTCCAGTGGTAGAGCTGCACACCTTGGCAAGATTATCTCTGATTGGAATTCAAAGAACACAGATAATAAATTCTGGGAAATTAAATGTTCTTCCATCTTGATAAAAAAAGTTAATTAAATATGATGATAATGATGATAATACAGTATGTCAACTAAATATAATTTTAATCCTACTTCCTTACATTAAACTTCCAGTTGCTTGCTTGATATTGCTTAATATTTTGAACTTAAGCAGAAAATTCTAATCAGTTCTTCAAAATGCACAAGACAAGCAGAATATTGTTTCATGAAAGGGTTTTAATTCCCAAAAGCTTACCTGCTGGTGTAGGTTAAATCTGAAACATTGTGATTTCAACCACAAAATTAACTTAAAGTAATCATGGTGACTCGCGTCTAATGTAGCTAATGTAAAAGGTTGATATGGCAATGGCAGGATCAGAATTCCAGGTACAAACAATTTTCTTGAGATGAAATTAAGTTTGCTAAACTAATAACCTCATGAGCATTCAGTACAGGCTCCCTGTGTTTCCTAATGAGAAAATGTGCAGCCTATACCGAAGCCACTGAGTTGTGTAATTAACTGAATACTTTCATACAAAATGGCCTCCTGCGATAAAAATAGAATGTATTCCTGTTGAGGGGTGAAGATTAAAGCAATGAATCTATCCTAAATATAGGAGGCAGCAGTTTGTTTTGTTTTTTGATTTTTTTGGGGGGGGTGAAAAATAACATACATTATGCATCACTGAGTCCCAACACTCATATTAAATCTGAATAACAATGAAACAGAGTGCAGCTGATTAAATTCCACATTATTTCTTTCATTTTCCACATGCTGCTCAAATCTCTCCCACTCAAGATGATGAAATTCATCTGTGAATGATGTGCTTCTGACCTTTACAACCCCTGCTCAGGTATCTGAACGGTTTAAACGTTGGATGGCAGTGAGCACTAAAACTGTATTTAAAATAATTTACTGCAGTTCACTTCAATAACGTTTTGAACAGACCAATGAATAGGGTTTTCATTACACTTGTGGGGATTTACTACAGTATGTTGAGTAGGCACAAAAATAAAATAAAATCTCGCAAGAAAAATAGACACATTATTAAGAATCAGTCAGATCGTCCATTTTTTCGGACTATTTTAGCAGCTTAATCACTCACACAGTCTGCTCTTATTTAAGAGCAGTCTGTTTTAATACTGGCGTTTTAAATTCCACATTATTTCTTTCATTTTCCACATGCTGCTCAAATCTCTCCCACTCAAGATGATGAAATTCATCTGTGAATGATGTGCTTCTGACCTTTACAACCCCTGCTCAGGTATCTGAACGGTTTAAACGTTGGATGGCAGTGAGCACTAAAACTGTATTTAAAATAATTTACTGCAGTTCACTTCAATAACGTTTTGAACAGACCAATGAATAGGGTTTTCATTACACTTGTGGGGATTTACTACAGTATGTTGAGTAGGCACAAAAATAAAATAAAATCTCGCAAGAAAAATAGACACATTATTAAGAATCAATCAGATCGTCCATTTTTTCGGACTATTTTAGCAGCTTAATCACTCACACAGTCTGCTCTTATTTAAGAGCAGTCTGTTTTAATACTGGCGTTTTGACGAAAAATGTTGAAGAATGTTCTAAAAACTTTAAATCATTTTATTACCTCTTAACCACATCGGTACACAAGGTTAAATTGCCAGGGTGAGTTGGCAAGGAAACACAAAGAATAACTAGTTGAGCATGATAAAAAAAAACTCATGGCTTGTGTGTACACAACAGCTCTTCAACACTACAAGCTATGTTTCAGAATCGATAAGTGGCCTGTTCTGCTCATAATTGTACTCTTTAAAAAGATTCTGTAGTACCAAAAGGTTGTTCAGTTTATCTCACTGTAGTGGAATTTTAAGTCAAGTGCCTTTCCATCAATCAAGCTAAATGAATGCAATACATACACCACCGTTCAAAAGATTGGGGTTGGCAAGTTTTTATTTTTAAAAATGTGAATACTTTTAGTCAGCGAGGATGCATTAAGTTGTTTGATTGAAATTCTATTCAAGCAAACAATCCTGAAAAATAAGTGTCTAAAAAATTGAGCAGCACAGGTGTTGAAGGATTTCTAAAGGATCAGACTAATGGCTTCTGAAAAAACAGGCATACACTTAAAGTGTAATAATAATATACAGTTTTACTGTAATTTTGATCAAATACATGCAGCCTTGTCGAGACTTTCTAAAACATAAAATTCCAAACTTTTGAATGGTAGCGTATATATACTATATACAAACATTTAATATGAGAAAGGGTGGAAATTAAACAAAAATGGTTTCTGCTCTCCATGTTATCAAGCTAATGACATAACAAGCATTGAAGAGTCAGCTATGTGATTTTTCCATATATAGTAGAAAAAGTGCACATGCTATACTTGAAGAGTGTTGTCAAAGAATGAATAATCAAATTATGATTGCTGAGAGATTAAAGGGGTCATATAAGCATAGAGGACCTACAATAATGTACAGTATTTGAAAAATAATGTGTTTTTTGAACATTAAAGCATGTCAACATATTCTGTTACACCAAATACACAAAATAATGATCTTTAAAAAAAGCATCATATGACCCCTTTAAAATTGAAAACAGCTCCACTAAGAACTTAATGGTCAGTTCCTCTTCAATCCTCTTCAACAAACTTAATATAATCAAAAACACTTATATTTGAGATAAATATAAAAGTAATTGTATTAAAATATTTTAAATTGACTAAAAAGTATATCATTATCATCATATAGACATATTAACCTTGCAAAACACTTAATTGCATTTTTGTTTTTTAAAAGCACTTCATTGAATATCATGGACTAAATGTATCGTGGACTAAAATGACTAAATGTAAATGTAAATGTGGACACAAATGGTACTTCTTCATTGTATGACTCATGTAAGAACAAGTTGTAAAACCTGTGGGCTTCAATTAGCCCCTTCACTAAAGGCTTTTTGCTTGCATTAAAAGATTAGTATTAATTAACATTACAGGAGTCAAATTTAAAGTGCCCTTTTATGTGTAAAACTATTGAAGGAAGGAAAACTAGAAAAGAAACATTGTTTGAAGGAATAAAAGACACCAGTAGCTAGTGTTTAGAACTACTTCTGCCAACAGTTTTAAACAGCAGGTAATGGACAATTAATTGGAACTTTTTAAGAGCCATCGCAGGCATGATATTTGCAAATTAAAACGGCTTATCACCTGCCTAAAATTAATGACTTGAATCCAACACTCTAAATCAAAACTAAATTTTTTAAGAAAATAACATTACATTATCAGGAACTTTATGCATTCCACGTATGAAACATCAAATACTAGCCTAGATACAAAAACAAACATCCTCAACTCTTCACTCCAACCCTAAAAGCTTTCTCTGAATCCTGATGAATTGCACTAAGCACTTGATATAATACATTTGAATAATAATAGGATTCCTGGGGCAGTGTCTGGAAGCAAAAACAATTGTATTGTTATTTTCTTCAACATGAGAAAAGTTGTTTGCATATTACATGGGTCAGAAGTGGGTCAGAGGGGCTGTATAAAAGTAGGCTCTTCCAGCATATATAGGAGCATATATCCATTCTGTGGCCAAGCTTTTATTAACTGTAGAACCATAATAGGACTTTGAGATGCACTCTGGGGAGATAAAAGGGCATGGGAAATAGCAGTGGTGAGAGGCTTCAAGGCAGTGAATGGAGAAAAGCAACTTAATGCAGCTGGGCAGCAGTTCAGACTACAGAGTGTGAGAGTTCTAATTCTCTTGGCGACCACTTTGATGACATATTCATGCGTTTCGCTTGCGTGCAAGTGGTTTAAAGCACTCGGCATGGGACTAAAATTTGACTAAATACACCAGAATTCCATTACTGGGCTCATTTTGCACATGGCTTGTACCAGGAAATGTAGACTTTAACTCATTTACTTTAGTATATATTGCAATTGACTTCAAAGTATGGTCCTTTCCTTTCTAAAGAACTTCCTTTGATGATATTGGGGAAGTGCTGTTGAATCTGATCATATTCCATGTAAAGAGTTATGGTCGACTGACAATGTGGTTGGCAGCATTTTTATATTCAAAGAAGACATTAGGAGACACAGGAGCACACATTGTAAAAAAAAATGCTTTATGGTGAAAACCTGTGAACCGCGAACAGTACGTTTCCTTACTATAGTAAATTGAACCTTACATGTAATGTGATTGTAGCATTTGGACCAATCAGACACACAATCGTTCATTAGATTTAACAAATCAATTATTCATTAGATTAACAAATAAGCTGCGTTTACACTTGGCATTAACATGCGATCACCGTGATCTGATCAAGCAAATTGGATCATCAGTCAATTAGGACACGGTGCGTTTACACTTGGCAACATCAGCTGACTTTTCGATCTGGATAACTGATCGGATCTGTATTTCCCGCAAAATATTTAAATAAGTCTGTGGTGCAAAGTCGACCTGAAGTGGTGGGTTTTCTTTTGAAAACTATTTTCAGTTGCGGGACATTTTACAAATCAAAATAAATGTACGAGTCTCACTAGCACTCTGTTCTTCTGACAGATCGGGAGAGGGGGTGGCGTTTTGTGTGATGTCGACAAGATGGCTGGATTGCGTTTACATTACACTGATATCCGATCACAATGTGTCCTCGACTACCTCTGGACCAGGACACGCTGACTGGATAACATTCCGATCAGAAGCGCTTTACACTTGTCTCTTCAATGTGTATGTGGACAACATCCGGATAAAGGTTGCATGTTAATGCCGAGTGTAAACGCAGCCAATGTCACAGACCCCTCACCCAATAAACATACTGGGTTCCAGCATGTCTGGGAACGACCGCAGGCCCCTGGTTACCATGGCAACCAGGACCCCTCAGCCAGATCAGATAGACTTTTACGACCTAAAAGTATGTAGAGAGAATCTTCCTCCTACTCAGTTCTCTCTGAAACAGACACATACTGCTATAGGAAATTACTTCTTACATTAATTCATAGGAAAACCTTTCTTTGAATGAACACATTTTTGTATATTGTCTATTGTATTGTATACTGTTTTATGCATGCTTATGATTCATGTAATCTTACCTATATGTAATCTTACTAGGGGTGGGAGAAAAAAACGATCCATCGATGCATCACGATTCTCTCTCCAACAATTCTGGATCGATTCTGAGCTTAGTTTTTAACCAGATGCGCGATGACGCGGAGATTGCTATAGAAACACCCGTATTCTGCTTGCTTCCAATTCCTCACACACATACACCACTCGAACCTTCCGTAAAATAATCTTAAATAATACACAACATTTTCTGCAATTACCTAACCAGAGTAGCTGACTAGCTTCATAAAGATCACTGACAGTAGGAAAAAGGTTTGTAAGATACATATCCACTGTAATAGTTGGACCTTCTTTACCTAGATGAAAACCTAAACACACAAAGACAAATGACATAAGCCTGACATTTCTCGCCAGACTGAACTTGATGGTTCAGAACATAAATCATGCATGGAGACAAGCGCACTTTTTTATGTATTTACGTAATTTATTTATATCAATAAATCAATCAATTTGTTAAATTAAATAACACTGAATTAAAATACACATTTACATTTTAAATATTAAGGATTATTATACTGTTTCTCACTTTAAATATTTTAATAACTTGTGTAGCGGCTGGACCAATCAAACACACTATATATATTTAGTTTAATTATTCATATTTCCTGTTGTGAGCTAAATTCGCTACACTTGTGATGCATGTGATACTCCAAATAGTTAGGGATGTGCATCTCTCTAACTGAAGCCAATGCGATACGCATTTCTACACTCTAAAAACCGCTGGGTTGTTTTTTCAACCCAAATGCTAGGTTGAGACTGCTGGGTAAGGACGTTGGGTTGTTTTAACCCAATTTGGGTTGAAAATTGGTCTTGATCTATAACCCAGTGGTGCTGGGTTGGGAACGCGGACGTGAAAGAGAGCAAGCACGTCACATTAACATCGGATCACACCAGTGCGAGAAGCGTCTTCAGATGGAAGCGAGTGAAAGACGGTTTATGGTAAGTAAAGATTAAAATTGTAAAGTCATCATTCATTGTTTGAGTCCGGTAGTATCTTGAGATTTCATGGAAGGTGGAAATATTCAGAAAAGAGCTTATATTAAAAAATACTTGGACGTGGATTTCGCCTCAGAAATAGTCTTAATGGCCTCTTTTACTGAATGGAAGAGGTGCTTTTAATATAACGTCAGTGAGTGTCTTATGTCATATTTACATAATATTTTACAATATTTACATTTTTTGAGGTGTTAAGAGAGGGTTATTAACATATTTACATGTTAATTCGTTATCTTCTTTTTCAAAAAAAAAATTGAATGTAGTTTCCTAAAGGAAACGCGTTATGTAATAAAGACTAACGTTAGCCTAATTATTTTGAGGCTGATGAAGTGATAATTGTTAAAAGTAATGTTTTGCATGTTATATTTCAGACTTGTTGAGCTTTGTGTCTTCATTGTGCCCGCACCGGGAGTTAACACAGAACCCTGCTTGTGTGAGGAGGCGATTTTCTCAGCTTCTTCAGAAGAGAGGTGTTACGCCCCGTCTAGGGGTAGAGCGCAACATGAAAAAACAAAAAAACCCAAGCGTGAACAATCAACTTTTTTTAATATTTATTTGGGAGTTCACTTTCAGGAGCCGACGGTGCCAACATAATAAACAAAACGATCTTAATATTAAACCCTCTAAATTACCTATACGAAGTAAAGAAACTAAAATAAAATACAATTCTCTAACCTTTGCTGCTCATCTTAATATTTATTAAGTCTACAGTATACTGTCCTGCACATTTTATTTTATTCTTTTTTTTCCTTTTTCTATATCTTTTTTTCCATACCTATATTTATTTATTTTTTTTTCTTGTGTTTGTATTCTTTAATTGCATTGTCCATGGAGCGGCCTGACTTACATTTCACTGCTGGTCATATATTCTCTATATAACCATGTATGTGACAAATACAAATCTTGAATCTTGCATCTTGAATCCTGAATCCTAACTACCTAATCCAAAAACACAGATCCAAATGTTACAAAAACAAAAGATGGCGTCTGATTCCTTACTTTCCCAATAACTATATACAATATTCACAATAAGTATTTACAAAGAAACATCAAGTTCAGAGGGAGAATCCAGAATCAAAATCGTATACACTAAAATATTTAAAAACATGTAAATTCCTCAATAGTAAGACAAAATAAAAAAGATTTGAATTGGTGAACGGTTTCATTTTTTTCTTTATAATAAATGGTCTAAATGAACCTTGACTTCACTTAATAATTAGTAAGATATTCAATATACTGACATTGTTACTTGCACACAGCACTATCTCGTTTTTTTTTGTTGTTGTTGTTGCTGCTATGTAACAACCTTGTACAACCTGTTTGCACATTCTTCTCTTGTACATTCCTGCTCATCTCATTTATTAAGTCTATATTATACTGTCCTGTACATTTTATCCTATTCTTTTTTTTTCCATACCTATATTTATTTATTTTTTTTTCTTGTGTTTGTATTCTTTAATTGCATTGTCCATGGAGCGGCCTGACTTACATTTCACTGCTGGTCATATATTCTCTATATAACCATGTATGTGACAAATACAAATCTTGAATCTTGCATCTTGAATCCTGAATCCTAACTACCTAATCCAAAAACACAGATCCAAATGTTACAAAAACAAAAGATGGCGTCTGATTCCTTACTTTCCCAATAACTATATACAATATTCACAATAAGTATTTACAAAGAAACATCAAGTTCAGAGGGAGAATCCAGAATCAAAATCGTACAACAGGCAAGGGTCGGGTAAGCCAGATTACCGTTACACAAACAATGAATATCCAGACAACCTCTCTAAGCATACAAATGGGGTAAAACAGCACAAGCACTGCACCAACAAACAGCATGGTTCATAAACTGATGACGATGGCCGCCGCCGCCGTTAACTCACATTTTGATGTTAACTCACATTTTGATGCAACAACAGTATGATTACGTGTTAATATTTTATTTAAACTATTGATGTCCGTGTTTTCTATTGAAGAACTCAAACCCACTTTGGAGTTAACGACACAGAACCCTGCTTGTTTTGGCGAGGCGATTTTCTCAGCTTCTTCAGAAGAGAAGGAAAGACGGTTTAAGGCAAGTAAACTTCATAGTTCCATGTTATCAATTTTATTTTTATTTGTTTTTACCAAGAGTAAAAAAGTTTTTCATTGCAGAACTCAAACCAACTTTGGAGTTGTCTGATTTGGAGAGTCATCATTCTTGGTCTTCCTTTCTTAAAGGAATAGTTCACACAAAAAAATAATTTACTTGCCCTCATGTCATTCCAAACCTACAAGACTTTTGTCTATCTTTAGAACACAAATTAGGATAGTTTTAATTTTCTCTCATAATTTTTTGTTAATCCATTGAAAGTCTAGATAATCAGTATTTTAGAGTTATTGTAGAAGTAATCCATGCCAATATTTATATAGGAATAAATCTTAAATTATATCATAGCGAACGTGTCTGTTCAGAAGAAAATATTGGTCTCCCAGACTTGCTATGGAGGACAAAAATTAAATATATTTATTTGTGTTCCAAAAATTAGCAGTTTGTATGGGTTTGGAGCAACATGGGGGAGAATAAATTATGACCATCTTAATTTCTGGGTGAACTAACCCTTTAAAGAGCAGCCCTCCACGTACATGAACATTTGTGAGGTATGTGAATGTCATGTTGTCACGGTGTTGCTGTGCCAGAGAACAGGCAGGACGACGAAGGTGAAGGATACAAGAAACCTTTAATAACTTAACAAGAGGGTAGGAGCACACGCACAGGGTAACATTCACAATAACTGACAAACTGGAACACCATGGACAGGAACTGATATAGGGTGGATAACGAGGGGCAGACAGGTGAGCACAATGAGAACAGGAACAACCAAATAAGGACACAGAGGGAGAAACCATAATAGACAGTCCACAGGGGTGTGACAGATCGCCCCCCTCCCGGAAGGCGCAACCCGCGCCTTAACCGTATCATCGGGGAGGGGGGGTGGGCGCCCTGGAGGCTGGTGCAGGACTGGAATTGGGCGGAGCCACGGAGAGCCTCCAGGGTGGATCCGGGAACCATGGCGGAGCGGAGGACACGGGAGGCCATGGCGGAGCAAGATACTCGTGAGGCCATGGCGGAGCAGGTACCTCGGGAGGCCGCGGCGGAGCAGGATACTTGGGAGGCCATGGCGGAGCCGGATATTCGGGGGGCCCACGGCGGATCAGGGACCTCGGGAGGCCGGGGCGGAGCAGGGGCCTCGGGAGGCCACGGCGCAGGAGCTTTCGAGGCCGCGGCCCCAGCCTCGACCACTACGGCTGGAGCCCTACTACCCGCCTCCCCCCCAAAACAATACTTGGAGAAGGAATCCTGGGGGTCGCTCTGGAGGAGCGGGCCGTGGTCGGCGCTCCGGGGCTGGAGCCGACACGGGAGCGAGCTCTGGGGCTGGAGCCGACCCGGAAGCGAGCTCTGGGGCTGGAGCTCTTCCTGGGCTGAACTGGGGATTCGGAGCCCTTCTTGGGCTGGACTGGGGATCCGGAGCCCTTCCCGGGCTTGACTGGGGATCCGGA
>NW_015506431.1:95691-99451 GCF_001515645.1 Sinocyclocheilus grahami | reverse complement strand
ATATATTTATTTGTGTTCCAAAAATTAGCAGTTTGTATGGGTTTGGAGCAACATGGGGGAGAATAAATTATGACCATCTTAATTTCTGGGTGAACTAACCCTTTAAAGAGCAGCCCTCCACGTACATGAACATTTGTGAGGTATGAGTCTGGGATACTGAAGAACAGTCCTTGATCTGGGTGCAACAGACAGGAAGTGACAGGATTTTGAGCAAACAGACGTGATGTGACGTGACTCTGGATGATCAGCTGTGATGGGACGTGACCCTGGATGAACAGCTGAGATCTGACTAGACTCGTGAAGATCAGCTGTGACTTGATCTGCCACACGAAGATCAGCTGTAACTTGACTGGTCTCATGAAGATCTGTGGTGACTTGACTAGACTCATAATAATGAACTGTGACTTGACCTGACTCATGATGATCAACCGTGATTTGATTGAACTCAGGGAGGTCAGCTGTGACTTGACTGGACTCATGACGATCACCTGTGACTTGACTAGACTCATGACTATCAGCTGTGACTACACTCAACTCAGGAAGATCAACTTCTTCTACCTCCAGATTAACTCCGTTTAGATAAAGGACCTGATTAACCAGCTCGATCAGGGGAAAGCTATACGTGGGAAGAGCACCGCTGATTACGTCATCATCCAGCCCCAGCCGAAAACAGACACCGAGGACAGAATCCAACCAGCTCACCGGGTGAGAGAGCTCTAGGAACTCCTCCACATACCTCTCCAAATCCCGACCACCCTGCCGCAGACACCAAAGCCTGTCTTCAGCCGTTGACATCTCGTTTTGGGTCAGTTATTCTGTCACGGTGTTGCTGTGCCAGAGAACAGGCAGGACGACGAGGGTGAAGGATACAAGAAACCTTTAATAACTTAACAAGAGGGTAGGAGCACACGCACAGGGTAACATTCACAATAACTGACAAACTGGAACCCCATGGACAGGAACTGATATAGGGTGGCCAACGAGGGGCAGACAGGTGAGCACAATGAGGTGATTAACTCATAATGAGAACAGGAACAACCAAATAAGGACACAGAGGGAGAAACCATAATAGACAGTCCACAGGGGTGTGACACATGTCTGTTTTAATGTTTCAGTAAAGAAGTAGCTTTCTGAAAGCAATATATTTATTTAAACAATATTACATGCCCTCACACTAGTGCTGCCATTATACCATTCTAGAGCGCTGTGGTAGACAGAGACATTAAACAACCACAAAAAGTGGTTGAAATTATAAAACAGACTATTTACCTATCCTTACTGATGTGGATGCACCTCTATCTGAAAATGGGTAGATTTTAATTAAATGTTTTCTTTTTTTCAAATGTTTTTCTCTTTTTAGGCCACTGATGAAGAACAGGTGGTGACTGGGATGAATGCTGGTCAAAGAGGAGAATGTCCTTTCCCTCAAACATCCTTTCCCTCAAACTGATGCAACAGTGGTTTTAAAGGAGGAGGCTGCCCTGGATAATGTAAAATATGTCACATGCCTTTGCTGTGCTAATGGGGCTTCTTCATGACTACATCAGTTATGCTAAAGAGATCATGAAAATTGGCAGCGATGCCTGATCTGTATTCATGGACTATGAAACAAACTGTAAGTGTATAATTTGTAAAAACAAAATGTTAAATGCTTATTCTGTGTTGAATAAGCATTGTTTAGTAGAAATGGAGTTTACACTCTATCATTCATACACATGCTCACATTCTTTCACACATATGTTTCTGATAAATGTTATTATATCAATGTTAATGTTGTGGTTTATTTAGTGTCATGCCAGAATAGTTTGTAAAGAACTTAACTATTAACTAATTGTACAACTATTGTATAATAGTGTTTTTGTATAATAGTGTTATACAATATATAAAATTTACCAAAAAAGTCTTGCCGAGCTCGGAGCCCTCTCCCTGGACAGCATGCCAAATACGCATAACCCTTTATTAATTATAAGAAAGTGCGAACTCGTGAAATGAGTACAAAACAGCGTTTCCTAGCACCTGTCGCTTACTGATTGTTTGGAATTATAAATATGAGCGTAGTTCGTCTGTTAATATCACATGCACTTTTTTGTTTGGTGTTTTTTATTTTAGTTTGTTACTCAGACGCAGGCAGTGCGCTGCATGACACAAAAAAGTAATATAGCCAAAACAACCGCTTAGCCGCTCTTTAGTGTAGATGCATGTTGATTTTATCAGACGATGCCGCGATTATAAATGAGTGTGACTCCTGGTTAACATGTATTAAAAGGGGTCGTGTTTAGTCACTATTTAGTGTGGTATTTTTTGACAATATTCACTCATCATGACAGTAAAATAAGGCATTTTAAGTCAATATACTGCAGTATTTCCTCTCTCAATCAGTAGAAAATATGGTTAACACCCGGTCAGGCGTGAAAAAAAAAACCGTCATGTACTATGAAACCGGTATAATTTTGAAAAATACCGTGATATAAATTTTTGGTCATACCGCCCAGCACTAATATACATATAAAATATTGGTAACAAATTTTTGGTCTAAATAATAATAGTATAGCGCATCTACTAATTATATATAAATAAATCTGTTTTTACTTATGCAAATACGATGCATCGCAATACAAATGCCAACTTTTTTCCGATGCACACTTTTTTAATTCGATGCATCACACTGTTTACTTGCCGATGCGAATCAGTGAATCTTACCATCCCGACAAATAGTAGTAATTGAAGCTAGGGATGCTCCGATCCGCCTTTTCGGCTCCGATTCCGATACCTAGGGTTTGGTATTGGCCGATATAGATATGGATCCGATACCAGTGAAGTTTTTTTCCCACATTTAAATAAATGTAGAATTGATATATCTCTGTGTGTGGAACTGATATTCATTCTTTCACAATCTACTAGATACAGACTACTTCATTATAAAGAAAAATAAAATAAACAAATCTGAAAAAATATAGGCCTATGTATATTTATAATCTATGACAAAACATCATAAACTAGGTTAGTGGATAATTCGGCAGCAAAAGTTATTCTAGAAAAATCAGTGCACAATAATTTTAGAAATCCAAACATTTAGTGAAAAAACTATATTTTGTGGGGAACAAATAAAAGTGTTGCACTAAATATGGTAAAATGTTACACATTGCTATTTGTATTATTATAAAATTCATTCATTAAAAACATTCATGAATGTATTTATATATAAGTATTTACTATAAAATGAAAATACATTTATTTTAAATGTATAGCATATTTTTTATTGACACCTTTCTTTCCATCTTGAATAACATGACGCTTCCATAATGCGTTTGTATCCAGCATTGTTCCCATAATCGTGATTTAAAGCGCTGTTTCTCTGGCATTTTCAAAGGCACGTTAATTATAATCCTGTGGCTTGGATTGACACACAGTCTAATGGTCTAACACAACCCAGTTTTAAACATCTTTTACTATACCAATTTTTATGGCCCTTATATTTCTTATTTGAGCCAAAGGAGATGAATGAAGTTATTTCAGGAGCAGACCGCCCTGATTGTAAAGCAAAACGTGATTGGCTATAGCGAGAACGTGCTACGATTGGTCAGCGAAGTAAGGCTGTTATCTGATTGGCTTGAGTAGACGGTGGGTGGAGTCCACGCATTTGTGGAGTAGTGTGTGTCTCGATGCTAGAAATGTTTCAAAATCCACAAATGCACAGCGAGCAATCCACAAATGGGTGCAGCGATCTACAAATGCACGGGACGCGATTCACAAATTAATG
>NW_015506431.1:82785-85680 GCF_001515645.1 Sinocyclocheilus grahami | reverse complement strand
TACAATATAAACAATAGATAACTATTATTATTAATAATACTAAAACAATTTTTTTTTTTTAATTAAACTAAATTAATTTCTAATTATTATTATTAATATTATTTAGTTTAGTTTAATTTTAATGTAATAATAATGAGTTCACTGATTTGATATTTAAGCATCATTTTGTTTCATTGTTTCTGGTTCATGAGGGAAATCAGGCTTTATTTTAAGCAAAATGTTATTTATTTTTTCCCTTGTTTTTGGTGTGAAATGTGAGGTGATCAGCTGATGTGCAGGTGTGCCGTGGCCTGGATTTCTATTTAAATTCTTACTTTGTTATTTATGTCCCTCTTGGCGACAGCAGAATAGAGCGCATGCAGCAGAGCGTCCACCAGCCCGTCACACTCACGCAGTCTCTGTCGAGCTTCAGCTCCGTCTGAACTCACGTTCCTGCAAACACACGAGCGCAACACAATCCTGCTGCAGTCTGACGGATCACAATCAATGCAAACTGCTGCGTATCCCCATATTTCACACACTTTTGCACTGAATTTTGTTGATAAACATGAACATCTATTGACGGACCATTGCAGTGTGAAAAAATTATCACTTTTTTCATCTGAAAGTGAACGTTTAACTTTTCAGAGTGGTGTTTGTGTTGTATTAGAATTAAATATCTAGGTGTCATAAATTTGGACTTTTTTGAGCAATCACGAGTTTAAGTAAATTCCATTCATTCCAATGGGGTTAATACTGCTAATTCTTAGAATATATGTTCTTAGAGATTTCATACCATGATATATTTAAATAAAAATGTTCGTCAATATTGAATTTTTTTTTTTTACATATTTTGCGTAATTGCTTTTTGTGTGTGTGTGGTTCATGTGTAATTTTAAATTTCAAAGAATTTCAAAAAAAGTTTAATAATGAAAAAAGGGGTAAATGCAATAAAAAAAAAATTAAAATGTTTTCACATTCACTCATTAATGAGAAGTTGCTGATCAGATACAATATGGTTTTCGTTGAAAAAGTTATGACTAGAGGTCGAACGATTGATTGGTTTTGCCGATTAATCGGCACCGATAGTAAGCCTGGAACTATCGCAAAAAATCCATGTCGATAGTTTTTCCGGGTTGTGTCCTTTGCTGGAGCGGCTGAACATCCGCTGCCATGTTTAATGTTTAATGTCAGGATTGCTACCATCTATTTGCATTAGTTTATCCAGCTGCTCACACACTTTAATGCATTTGTTATCCAGTGAAGCTGCAGATTTAATGCCGTGACGTGAGAAAGCAAACTGATAAATTCATTCAGTGACAGAAATCCTGCCGCGTCACAGAGCGCCATTCACACAGTTTTCATTAAATTACATTAGATTTGCCCCAAATCATTGTTAATGTACATTATGACTTCACCATAGGCTGTAAAATTGTGTATTGTGCATTTCTCAGCGAAACGTTTGTCTTTCTGTGGCTCTATAAAGTCTGTGTGCTTCATTTATGGAGCTATAATATAGGTCGCGCTTTCTCTTTTCGTTTGCTCCGTTTTTTAAACACCAAACTTCAAACTCATCTATGCCAAATTGTTTATTCTTGAAGTAAACTTGTCTGTTTGGTGATTAAATAAACAGTTTTAGACCGCTGCTCGAGTTGAACGCGACACGTCCGGAGTGTGTGTGATACCGGTGAGTTCTCCTAGACTCTTTTATTTTGATGAGATAATAAAGTGTTCAAGAATAGAAGCAGTTAAAGTGTGAGAGTATACATACAATATCCATATGTATATAATTTTAATGCTATAGCCTTTGTGTATATATTTAAAGATGTGCGACAGTTTAAATTAAATGGTAACACTTTAAAATAAGAATCCATTTGTAGCATTAAGATTAGTGAAAGCTGTGTAAGCATTGTTCCTTGTTAGAGTGCACTAGTTTCAACATTTACTATTATTTTTTTTACTACTAGTATGGTTCAGTACTGTTTTTGTTAATAAAGCACTATTTTAGTTTTTGTTCAGTATCAATTTTAAAACTATCGGTTAGTTAATTGGTATCGGCCAGTGTGGTCCAACCTAGTTATCGGTATCGGTAAAATCCACTATCGGTCGACCTTTAATAATTATGTATGTATGTATGTATAAAATGGTACAGCTTTTTAAATATCTGAAAGTACACTCTTAATATCAGACAGTTAAGCATTATAATATGATAATCAAGTATTATTTAATAATAGAAGTTTAGTTATTAGAATTAAAACTTTGTAACCATGAACTTATGACTGGTGCTGGTGCTTTTTTTTGGTCATTCAGTGTTCCTGTAAAAAAAAATAAAAACAATAATACTGATAAGATGATATTATTATTATTATACGAATTCTACTAATGAGAACAATATAAATACGCACTAAGGATTAATGAGCTACTAGATTCATGAATGGTTGTGTGGTTGTGTGCGTTTACTCGAACTGATTCGCTGAAATCAAAACAGGGAGGATACTAGGTGAGCGCCAGCCAATCGTTTGCGCGTTTGCGCATTAGCTCCGCCCACTACAGGAAAGCCCGGTAGTTCTTAAAAGCTGAAGAATTCCACAGGAACTCTGTTATTTTTACAGGAAAATACAACAAAGTATATCGTTTACATGTAGCGCATCAATTCTGCATGTTATGTAAGACTCTCTCTCGCTCTTTGCACGTGTGAGAGAAAGCGACGTCGAGTCGTGCGCCTTCACACTCGAGATTACGTTACGCCAAATACACAAACACAGGTGCGCTGCGCATCCAGTCAGATTAACTGAAAAATATCACAGATCGCTTGACGGAGAGTGAAACTCTGAAGCGCTCAGTCAGAGGGTGTTCGGCGTGAGAAAATATATCTGTGCTAATCATATACTCAGCCTCCAACTCACACACTGGCGA
>NW_015506431.1:66895-82591 GCF_001515645.1 Sinocyclocheilus grahami | reverse complement strand
TAGTGTATTACATCTGTGCAACAGTTATTGAACCTTTCTTTTAACAGTTTTAAATCTCAGTTACTGTGCAAGTTAAAAACAATTTAGTCTTTTCTACGCCCGTGTTTTGTTCTCACAGACAGCAAGTAACAAAACAACATTAAACTCCGGCAAGAAGATAGTCCTTTTTGCAAAATCATAGACATGTATTTACAAATCAAGTATAATGGGAACACAGAATGATCTTGGAGAGAGCTTTACCGAGCTGACTGCTGTAACCGAACGCGACCAGTGTTTAAAGGCTGAACGGATGACTGACAGCCACAGCGGAGAAAAGAGTTTGTGTGAAGTTTAATGTAAGGACTTAAATATTCATATGTAGCTCACATTAAGCTATCGTATGGCTTCAGAAGTAACACAGAATAATTCACACAATCGAAAAAAAAAATTATCGGATTTGGATTGGCTCTCTCTGACGATACCCGATCCAAGAAAAATGGCAGTATCGGAGCCGATACCCGATATGAATATCGGATCGGCGCATCCCTAATTGAAGCATTGTAGAGACAGCAAGATTGGTACAGACTGATGATCATCAGGAGTGGATCGAGACATGTCAGGATAGGCGTCTCAAGATGTAGGTATAGAATAGGAAAGGAAAAAGATGTTAGTGCCTCTGATAAGTAAAGGATGTATGAAAGTAATGTAAAAAAAAAAAAAAAGTAAAGAAAGCAAAGTATACGTCTGGCTAAACAGATGAGTTTTCACAAGTTCTGAACATTGCTGGACGGCTATAAAATAACATCATGTGGTTTGAAAGCAGGCATACTTCCTTTATGTTTACCTTGACACAAGCACCTATAGAATGTGATGAATTAATGCAAGTCAATGCATTATTTCTTATTTACCCTGATCTTGAGAAATAGGTTGAGACTGTGTGTTCAGGGTATGAATCAATTCAAAAGATAAGGTCGTTCTGTAAAAGTAACAGGGCAGACACTGCACCTTGCTCCATTTGTTAGTATTTACATAATGTTTTCCATTCACGCTCTCACTCTCTACTTTATTCTAAACCTGCCTGTCTTTGTTTCTCGGTCTTTTTTTCTCATTCAGATGTCCAGTCATACACACCATCTCAAATAACAGGTTCCCTCATCACCAGTAATCTGAAGGCACGGCGTGGTTAAATTAACTTGTGGTTAAATTAATTCATCCTGACAGATATCCTTAAAATGAACAGAATATGACTATTACGGTTAGAGTGCTTTCTTCAGGTTTAAACAGGGTCACATATAGTCATTTTCCCCCCAAAGACCTAAGTTAGTCAAAGTTTCTGCACCAGTTTAGTTTTTCATGGCCATTTCACACCCTTTCTCTTTTCTTTTTTCTTCCTTTCTATGTTAAGCAACCTCTTTGCATGTGAAATTAAATAACACTTACTATATAGTTTTGGCTGCATATCTGTCAGTAGCAGTCTCTTATACAGCAGCAAAGCCTGCATTACATTTTAAACCGGTTCTGTAGTTACAAAACTAAGTTAAAAACAAGCCACACTGACTTAAATGACCAGATGAGTCATTAAAGGGGTCATATGATGCAATATCAAGTTTTCCTTTCTCTTTGGAGTGTTACAAGCTCTTGGTGCATAAAGAAGATCTGTAAAGTTGCAAAGACTAAAGTCTCAAATCCAAAGAGATATTCTTTATAAAAGTTAATGTAATTAGAGTCAACCACGCCTACCTAAAACAGCTCGTTCTAACATGCCCCCACATATCTACATCACTATGTGGAAATATTGGCATAATGCCGGCCAAATGTGAACGCAAAGAAAGAAGGCGTGGTTTCAGGAACCGCAGTAGTGTTGATGCAGCCATGTCAGGGAGACGGTGTGTGTTTCAGTGCGAAAGCAAAAGCACTTTATTTGGCCTTCCGGAAGTAGATGCAATTAGGAATCATTGGTTAAGATTTATTTACAACAGAACAGCACAACCCAGATGTTCGAATTTGTGCAACGCATTTTATGGACGACTGTTTTTTTAACCTAGAAGAGTACAAGGCTGGCTGTGCACAAAGGCTATTTCTAAAAAAAAGGGTCAATTTCGACTTTGCTATGACAATCTGGCGCTTCTGGATCAGCGACTGTAAGTATGTTTCGTTATTAGTTTAAGTATTTGCTATTGACTGTTCAAATGCAGAGTTTTGCGCAGCACAGAGTAACGCGTCGTGTGTGTGTGAGGGGAACAGGGTCACATCCCAGGAGAATGAACTGCCTGTCAGAAATCATAGCACGTCAGCTGTCTTAACCGCGGCTTGTGTACTGCATCATCACTGTGTCTGTCACGCGACTCTGTTGCCCTTTCAGGCTTGAACTGATGGTAAAACTAACAACATTATTAACTGTCTTGATATTTACTTTGAAAGCTGAAGCTCACGATTATGGTAAGGGGCGTTACATTTCCGACGCATGCTTGTGGTGTTCGGCCAATCACAATGCACTGGGTCAGCTGGTCAATCAGAGCAGACTGCGCTTGTCAAAGGAGGGGGCTTTGTTGAAAACGACGTGTTTGAGAGAGGCGGGGCATAGAGGACCTACAATTATGTACAGTATTTGAAAAATTATGTGTTTTTTGAACATTAAGGCATGTCAACATATTCTGTTACACCAAATACACAAAATAATGATGTTTAAAATTGCATCCTATGACCCCTTTAAAAAAAATGATGTGACACTCAAAAAAAAAAAACAGCACAGTATGCAACACAATGGCCAAACATGTCTATTGGAATGCATGTAAGCCTAGCTCTAATTGTGGTCATTTAAAGATGATTAATTGACTTTTCTGAAAAGGATTTATTGTGCAAACTGTACAGCAACAATGTCAGCATGACAATTTAAGCACTGCTGAAAAAAAAACTCTAAGAAAAAAAATCTAGATACACTAGTCGACCTCTCCCATCATTTAGTCGGTCGCTGAATGACTAGTCAATTAGTTGACCATTGTGATCTATCTCAAGCAGCCAAATTAAAGTGATATTATTTTACATGGATTGGATGATTAAGATTGCGTCCAGCTGAATACTTTATCTTAGTAACCCTCCCAATTATTGGACCCTTTCTGTCACAGAGTAAATTAAGAATAACTAATAGCAAATATAACACTACTGACTGCTAATAGCTTTTGCATGAAGCTGTGATCACACTAAACTTTAATAAATAATGAATCACATATAAATTAATAAATCAATCAATCAAAAAAGTGGTCAAAATTTTAAATCAGTATGATTTTTTTTTTTTTCAAATACGTCTCTTATACTTACATAGGCTGCATTTATTTTATTAAATAGACAGTAAAAACAGTAAAAGTGAGAAATTTTAACATATTAAAATAACTATTTTTGTTCTGTGAATAGAATTTTCAGCAGCAATTACTCCAGTCTTTAGTGTTATATGATCCTTTAGAAATCATATGATGATTTTGTGCTCAACAAACATTTATTATTATTATTATCAATGTTAAACACAATTCTGCTGCTTAATATTTTTATGGAAAGAGTTATATCTTTCAGGATTCTTTGATGAATAGAACGTTCAAAAGAGCAGCATTTATTTGAAACAGAAATATTTTGTAACATCTTTACTATATCTTTTGATCAGTTGAATACATAACTGATGAATAAAAGTTTTTTTTTTAATACCCCAAACATCTGGGCTCAGTAAGACAGTAGTGTACAATCTAATCCATTTTACCCATTCACAGAACAGCTGCCATATTTCCATTTAAGATGTACAAAAGACGCTTAGCCAAAAATGTTCATGTAACCAATATCATGCGCTATCAATTGATATGCTAGGAGAAAGTCCACTGCAGTCCCCCACTGCAGGTGTTTACTTTCACCACAGTATGCTTAAACTTATTTTAAGACTTTTATGTCCACATATGGGTGTTTATGGAAATGTATTTGCTGGCAGCACTAAAACATTCTGTCCACGGTCTCTTGGAAGGGTTTATGTCAGAATGTCATCTTATTAGCCAAGGTAATTGGATTTCTGAGCTGCCCCTGCTCATGGTTGCGCTCTCTTGTTATGCAGTCCAGTAGCCCCTCGATTCTCTCTGGCAGTCTCAGCTTCTCATTCATTTGTTTATCAGCAGATGGCTTGTTTACATTACAGCTCTGAAAACTCTGTACAGCCATCCCTCAGTTTATTAATCATTTGGACAGTCCTTCAGTAGCTGACAGAGTTTAAAAATAATACTTAGCCTCATAAAACACTTTTCATCTGTTACCTAATTCATCGTGTTTATGCAGGCAGAGCAGTCGTTCACACTACATTGAATTGCATGCTCTCATTAATGCTACAGCTACTAATAATTTTTTTTTTCTTTTTAATGAACCGTAATTAACATGCAAAACTTCTTGAAGTCTCCAGTGCAACTAAAGTCTATTGAAATGTCACTCAAAACCTCTAATGTCATTTATACTAAATACACGCTGTAAATCCTTCAACTGAGACATAGAGAGCATTTTGAGTTAAAAAGAAATATGCTTTCTTTATTCATCTGGATGATGTTTAAAAGTTCATGATTGACAGATGCTCACTAAAAATAATAAAAACACACAAATTAACTACATAAATTATATATAGCAATAAATAAACTGGCAGACCTAAAGGTGCTGTAAGCATTTCTGAATACCACGCAGTGAGAAAAAGATTGACATTCAATAACCACAGACTGTTCTGCCTCCGCTTTCTATTTTTCTTAGTCATTTAAGTGTAGGAAACCCACAGAAAACTGTTTGGTTACACAATCACCATGGATCACAATTGCAATTTTCAATATGTGGCTTTGTATTTGCTATGGAAAAAGTTTGGATGACGTCAGAGCAAGACAATGACTTGTTGGTTCTTCAGTGTGAAAAGAAGCTTCTTGTCCAGTACAACCGTTTTTGTCCATACGGTGAAAGCCAGTGGGGTCCAAAACAACATTGGACCACTTTGACTTTCATTGCAAGAACAAAAAAAAGATTTTTCATAAATTTCTACACATCTCTGTTTGACAGAAGAAAATCATACAGGTTTGGAACAACATGATGGTGAGTAAATTCTGAAAGAATTTTCAGTTTTGGGTGAACTATTCAATGCAATGTCTCTGAATGATCTTTATTTTAGGGCTTTTTCTCAACATATATTGATTTATGCAATTAACAGGGTTACTAAAATGAGCATTTAGATTTTAATTTAAATAAATTGATTTATAGTGCTACCTTTTTTTAATCTATTCTTGCAGTTTCGCACCTAAAACAGTCACTCTGACAACAGGATAGTCACCAGTTACTGAACTTCAGGTGCTTTGGCCTGCAGTTAGAAGAATAATTTGAGGACAGTTGAACTCAAAGCTGAGCCACACGTCTCATATGTGATAGGTCAAGAGCAGTCAAGTAAGTTTGTCAGAGAAAGGTTTTCTGTTATATATTTTGCAAACACTTTTCCAGTGGGAGGCCAACCACTTAAAAGCAAATGATATACAGGCTACAGACTCCAGCTTTCCGATGTTCAGCAAGGGCACGTACCAGACTGCAAAGTGCTCTGAATGGTAGAACAGACAAAATTAAGAGCAGGACTTCCAGCTAGCCTTGAAAAATCCAAACTGGAAAAAAATTGTATGTTTAAAATGACATGCTGGGCTTCTTCTGTACACCGTTCAGATTTTAGGGCCATCTCTCTACTGTTTCAAGTTTAATGATTAAATACTGAGCAACATTTGCATTGCCATTGTGTACTAGTTTTGAGTACGATGGTTAAAGCCAGTGGCGGTTTCCTATTAAATTGCTCCACTGACAAAAGGTCCCAGCTCCCAATGTGTCAAAAGCTGAGACGATAGCAGTGGACATGAATTAATCAAAAAACATCTGACAGCTGTCAAGGTTTCCTCTAGACACACATTCTTCTACAGCTCCAATGAAAAACAATAAAAGTTTATGATTAAATTTTTTGGTGTTCTGGATGACATTGGCCCATGGTATTACAGAGATAGCAAGTGCCTGGCCAGTGTTGCTACAAAAGGTGAAATCTCTGACGTAGTCCTCTACAACCAATGCAATTTGCTATGCCTTTCAAAATGAGACAACCCATCCCTTATATAAAAGGACGTGTGCTGAAAGATTTCTAATGGAGCAGAGGTCACCAAAATGCTCTCTAAAAAGGTGTGGGCAAAATAGGGCCATCTCTCTACTGTTTCAAGTTTAATGATTAAATACTGAGCAACATTTGCATTGCCATTGTGTACTAGTTTTGAGTACGATGGTTAAAGCCAGTGGCGGTTTCCTATTAAATTGCTCCACTGACAAAAGGTCCCAGCTCCCAATGTGTCAAAAGCTGAGACGATAGCAGTGGACATGAATTAATCAAAAAACATCTGACAGCTGTCAAGGTTTCCTCTAGACACACATTCTTCTACAGCTCCAATGAAAAACAATAAAAGTTTATGATTAAATTTTTTGGTGTTCTGGATGACATTGGCCCATGGTATTACAGAGATAGCAAGTGCCTGGCCAGTGTTGCTACAAAAGGTGAAATCTCTAACGTAGTCCTCTACAACCAATGCAATTTGCTATGCCTTTCAAAATGAGACAACCCATCCCTTATATAAAAGGACGTGTGCTGAAAGATTTCTAATGGAGCAGAGGTCACCAAAATGCTCTCTAAAAAGGTGTGGGCAAATTGTAAAGAAGAATTAATATTTCATGGCAGGGTTAGTCATAAATTCTATATGAGAAGATTGGGGTAAGCTATGTCACTTTTTACCTGAAAATGTCCTCTAGGCAAGGAGAAATGAGAGCGAGCTAAAACTACTCCTAATTATATTTCAGGATATCTGCTATCAAATTAAATGAGAAGATGACGCCTATGACATAGGACCATAGAAGTATGATTTCTAAAACTCATTGGGGGAACTGCATGTGAAAAGTCTATAGTACAAATTTCAATTTACATTTCGAGTTAGAATATGAACATAAAATTACAAAATCAATTACCAATGTACACTCCAATTCTTAAGTCTTAAATCTATCCACTGGTCTGACCAATGGCAAACAGGGCTGTGTTTGGGGAAACCTGTTTTGCAATTTATATTTGGTGCCACTAGTGGAACACTTCAGCTTTTACACAAGACTAGCAATGGCTTGAAAACACCAGAGCCGTTCTACACAAATGCCCTGCAATATAAATCCCTCTTGGAATAGAATAAAATGAATTAGAATAGTGGAAAACATTGTGGGACTTCATCCCCAATCACAATGCAAGCAGCCATGACAGGCTTTAGTGAGAAATGTCAATAACTGAACCCATAATCCTTAGCAAGGAAAGTGTTTGACATTCTCTATTGAATGACATGTAAAAAAGGCTGCAGGCTCCTTTGGTCTGAATGACGAGCTGTGGTTATGTTAATGAAGTAAAACAACCAGCTCCCAGAATGGAACTGAGGTGCAGGTGACATCTGAATGGCTTGACACAAACATGTTCAAAATAAGGCCAGAAAAGGGTAGGAAAAATGTCAAACTTGATATGATGTCAAACTTCAGGTCATGGCGCAAGAAAAGGATTATGAAAGAAGAACAGCATTTTAAGGATAACAAAAGCTGTGAAAGGTAAGTTTGAAGAATGTAATAAGACTTCAACAAATTCCAAGGATATTAAGAAATATGCGGAACAGCTGTATTTTAGAAATTCAAAATGTATTTAAAAATATATTTTTATTTGTTATCTATTATTTTGTACATAAATATTAATACTAATAATAATAAGAAAGGCTCTCATGAACAAAAATATTACAAACAACTCTTCAACACCTTTTTAGCACTAGAAATATCATAGTTTTTTCTAAACATGTTCCTGCTAAAATGGAGATAATGTTGTACATAATACTGTTACATTTGTATCTCTTTAATATCTTTAATATCATTTTTCTTTAATATCTGTATCCTGGAATATTTTACAAGTCTGTCTGACTATATTTTCAAATGTATCAATTGTTTATCGACTCCAATAAATCCCATTTTTTCTTTAAGGATTTCCTTTTTCCTTCCCTTCAGCAGAAGTGAAAAGCAGGGGTGACCTTTGGTAAAAGTTTAAACAAAAGATAACACCACACACAGCTCTGCAACTTCCAACCAACATGTACAGGACACCCTGTGCTACAATGAGTATAGAGACAAAGAATGTTCCACTGTAATTGGAGTCAAAGATGATGAGTTCATAGACACTGTACGTGGGCTTTAGGTGCAAAGATGACATTTTCGCAATGTATCAAAACACAGATCGAAGTCCTTAGAGGCCACAGACAATTTTGACAGTTTGACTTTTGGGGATACACATCAATTCAGCACTTCCCTTTAAATGGCACATATGCTTCCTTGAGGTTCCTTAGAAATACTGGTAGAAAGGTATCTTCCAGTCATTGTCATCTCACTGTCCTATTGCCAGTGATGCCTTTGAAAACAGAAAATGCTGGAAGTGTGTGATGAGGTGGACCGACATTCATCATTGCTGTCATATATCCACTACTGTGTTGAGCTGCCTCTAAGATTGGCCAGAGTGGAAATAAAGAAGCTGAGCCAAATGCATGATTCAACCAAGTGATTCAGCAATATTCATGTCCAATTTGTGAACAAATCATTCGTTTTAGTCATATTATCAATGAATCGCTTGGTCCAGTTTACAAATTTTCAGCCATATATTGGCATTTTGGAATTTTGCCATCCAGCATGTCATTCAAAATGTTCTGCAATCTGTCTAAATGTTTAATCAATCTGTTCATTGTTTGGAGGCCAAAGGAGTCCATGACCGAGATATGGCACCATCATAGTTCACCAAGCCAGCAGATTAGACCCTACCAAACACAACACCCACACACAGAGCCCAAGTAAACTTCCAATCGTTAATCATTTTGAAGAAGCAATTTGCAGAGCACCTGTCTCAAGCAGTCGACTATTAGGAGACCCCTGGAAGAGAGGACCATGGGTCTAATGGCTGAGAACAGAGCTTATTTCTACACATATTGGCTAGAACAAGGTAGACTGTACAAACAATTTACTCCCGAATTGAACCTGTGCTCAGCCACTAAGAACCATCATGAAATGGCCACTTTTCTAGAGGACTGTTCATTCTAGGGTAAGGGTGGCTTGGCTTGGCTTTGCAATGTCTTCTGAAGTTAATGATTTGAACTAATGTATGTCTGTAACACAGACAAGACATAGAGAAGTAGATGGAAGACAGCTGCTGGGTAGGACTGCAAGTTTCTGAGAAGGCCAACCATCCTGCTCTTGTTACTACAGTGATGCCAAAACCAATGATGACTAAAGGCAGTTTCACACTGCCCCAACAAACGTCAACATTTCAAAAACTCTTGCATTTACAGTGCAAAAAAAGTTAACCTCAATAATTAAGTAATTAACCTGTCAATTTCTTCAGTTAATTAGCTAAAAACAATCTAATGTTAAACAATCTTATATTAAATGTTGTCCCCAAAACAGTGTGTATATGTGTAAGCATAGGTATCTGCTGTACAGTCTGGGCAAAAAAATATGTAAAAAGATTCAAATATAACCATTACATTTAAATAAAAAGCCCACAATTTCATTTATAAGTTTTAATTACTAAATTAAAATGATGATTTTTAACCCTCTGGTGCTCTTCAGTCACTTTTGACCGAATATTTTTTAAATCACAGCTTCATCGAAATGGTATGAAACTTGGTGACTTTTTATTGCTGAATTATTGATATAATTAAACTATTTTTGTTAGAATTACTAGAAAAAAAGTTTCTCAAAAGTATTCTATTTTAAATGAAAGAAAATGTGCAATCATTTAGAAATAACTATGCATGCCCTTCATGGATACAAATTTTTTTTTTTTACTTTTTTTTTTTAATCTAGAGGGAAAATATTATGCATAATCAAAAGTAAAATCTAAGGGATTTCAAGTGTTGTCAGAGTTGTTAAATATTTACAAATTTTAGATTTTACTTTCATTCACTGCCTTTATATCCTATGTTTAAAAAAAACTGAACCCAACACATTTAGTCAGGGTGACAAATTGAAAAATATGCAAATATATACATACTAATTTAGATAGTGTTAGCAGTATGATTGTGTTGTGGACAAAACTCCCTGGCGACACATTCATGGCTGGTTGGAGTGAAATGAGAGACCATTTAAAACCCAAACAAAACCATGCCATGCTGATCAACATTTACTCTATGTGTCACTATAAACAGCCAGCTGGAAAATTCTAAGAGCATTGACATGCATTGACATATCTAACTTCATGACTGGAGACACCTGACGGAAACATATCCAACTAGGGGAATCATGCATGCACCACATGCAGGCAGCACATTTTAAGCAATAAAGAAATAGTTCACCTAAAAATGCAAATTATGTCTTTATTGACCTCATGCTGTTCAAGTTTCAACCCAGTATTATTTTCTTCTCCAAAACACAAGAGATCTTAGACTGAATCTCCTTAGGCAGCTTTTCTACACTGAAATCGATAGTGATTTAAAATGCCAGAATCTGGACATTCAGCCTAAGATCTCTTTTTCTGTTTCATGAAAGAAAAAAAATAACACCACGTTGGAGTGGCATGTAAGTTTTATTTTGCGGTGAATTATTCCTTTCAAGCAACAGACAGGTTGCTGTTAAATCAAAATACTTAATGAATCATGCATGCACCACATGCAGGCAGCACATTTTAAGCAATAAAGAAATAGTTCACCTAAAAATGCAAATTATGTCTTTATTGACCTCATGCTGTTCAAGTTTCAACCCAGTATTATTTTCTTCTCCAAAACACAAGAGATCTTAGACTGAATCTCCTTAGGCAGCTTTTCTACACTGAAATCGATAGTGATTTGAAATGCCAGAATCTGGACATTCAGCCTAAGATCTCTTTTTCTGTTTCATGAAAGAAAAAAAATAACACCACGTTGGAGTGGCATGTAAGTTTTATTTTGCGGTGAATTATTCCTTTCAAGCAACAGACAGGTTGCTGTTAAATCAAAATACTTAAAATCACACCCAAAGATCAACTAAATGACCAGCCTTAGTATCTGCCTTTTATTGAAGGAATACAAATAATTATAGAATCCCTTAAAAATGGCAAATTGAAACAACGGGCAGAAAAGTGCAATATACCACACAATTTTAATGGTGTATTCAATTCCAAATCAGAAAGTACTTACTGTACATAAATAAACAGAAATGTATAAATAAATAAATAATCAAACAAACAAGTAATTGTTTCATCAGTGAATAAGCTCACAAAAAAAAACATTTGTGAAACTGATTCTGTACCAACTGTATATAAAGTACATAAACACTTAACCAGCTTAGGCCAGTGATTCTCTCTTCCTATATAAAGAATTTCTCCAAATGAAAAGCCAGTGCTATCATCCCAATCTACTTGACACAACACATGGTTACCTGTCAACACTAATTACCATAGCCCCCGAATAATTGCACCTACAGTAGCGAGATCCCAATTTCATCGGTCCTCCGACGTGACGTCTCCGTTCCCTCCTTCAGGGAACGAGGGTTACATACGTAACCGAGACGTTAGGCCTCGATTCTTACATGAAGACAACTACAATACGAGATCGCTCCGGGAAGCAACAATAAGCGACAAATATTTGAAGATATAGATAAAGCCATATGCACTGAAGCATGCAGAAGAATGCAGAGCAGGATCTGGCCATAAATAACGATGTCATTATGAAACGGATCACTCTCACATGAGTCCGGATCATTTTTATCATCTATGGCAACCAGGACCTTCTGGCATTAATAGTAGTAGTATATATAGTAAGTGCTGATATAATTCCTTTATCACATTATTATCAGTTATCCTTTCTGACTCCTGTGACCTACCAGAGCTAATGATTGTTATTGATGTTTACATTGTTAGCGATGATTGATTTATTTTTGTTTCTTTCGCTAAAAATGAACTGGATGCTTAAATATTCAAAAAAGTGGAAGCGGTGAAAAAGGAAGGGATAAGAGCTTGAGGTAAGCAGTTTTATGTTTTAGCGCTATGTCGCGTACAGTGTGATCATCGCATAGTGTGTTTGCTGGTACGATCTACATTTACTGACCAACCGATTAGGAGATCGCCACGATTGTTTCACGATGCCAATCTTTCGTCTGGGACAGCCGAAAATCATACAGTGTGTTTAGGGTTTTACGGGTTTGGAACGACATGAGGGTGAGTAATTAATGAGAGAATTTAAATTTTTTGGGGTGAACTAACTAAGGTAAATAGTATTATTTATATTTTATATGTTTTTATGAGTTGCTAACTATGTAATAAGTCAATTTTCACCAACTGAGGCATTCAAGCAGATCTGTGTACCTTAACATCATTTTATCTTATTGACACCGTGATCAGCCAATCACAGCAATACTGTTTTTGCTGGTGTCACTGTTACCCAGTATAAAAAATCATGATAATGTTTGTTTTAAATCCAATACATATAAGTAAATAATGGCCATTTTAGTTTTAGGCAAACTCTTAGAGCAAACTAATTTCACATAATCTGTTCTGTCATTTTGTTGGCACCACAGTCTGCCATTTTTATATTATTATAGTTATTGCATTATAGTTTTGCATTGCTATAAGGGAACTAAACATTGGAAATGACAAGCTACTCTTTGTGAGTGTGTGTATGTCAGCAGCAGGAGGCTGATCCTGGGCTCAGTCCAGAACTGTCCTACACTGCCAGCCTGGACACCACTTGTGAAAAAGATCCCTCTCCTCTCACAGTCCACAGCAGGGACTCTCAGCCAGGAGTGAGATAGAAGGCAGACATTTTCTGGATTTGAGAAAGAGAGCGAGAGAAGGTGGAAAAAAACACAAAAAGAAATAGATAAAGAAAGTTGAGAAGAGAGATGCAGAAGATTTTAAACGTTTGTTCACCCTTGCCAGTGTCTTTGATAGTGCCTGTGGTTTGGTGTGTTGTTATCTCTCCCATGTATGCTCATAAGTCGAGCAGTATTACTGACAGATGATAGGAGAGTCAGTCAGTGGAAAAAGTTATTGGATCGACAAATGAGTGGGAAGGATAACTCAGAGAGTTGTGAATACATGTATTAATACTGGCACAAAACATTTTTTGGTGCTAAAAAGAAATGTCGATAATGTGTTTCTATAGCTCAAGACCTAGAGGGATCTCATTAGTATCTGTAGGTTTTTTTTTTCTTCATTTTTGTATGTTTGTGCAAACACTAAAATATAGTCAACATGTCATCAGTGTCTGAAACAAACCAATTGCTTTTGTTTCTTCAATGTTTTGTTTTATTCTTTGACTTTATTTCTACGACACATCTGAAGTGAAGAACAAATCCATCATTAAGGAGTTTTAACTTTAAAGTGTCACTTTTTGGCTTTAAGTACGAGTCCATAATCCATAATAACATTTCCCCCAGTGAAAAAGTCCATCCCCTGTTGTCCTTTCACATCAAGATCCACCCTGTTTTGGACTGTTTTCACTTGTAAATGATTCAGACAAGTGGCTTTTTAGTGAAAGTAATATTATGGATACGGACTCATATTTTAGCTGGAAGCAACAATTTCAAGTTAAAATATGCAGCTCACCAATCAATTCTGACGGCACCCATTCACTGCAGAGGATCCATTGGTGAGCAAGTGATGTATTGCCACAATTCTCCAAATCTGTTTCAATGATGAAACAATTATCATCTACATCTTGGACAGTCTTAGGGTGAGTAAATGGCGAGTACATTTTCAGTAAATTTAAATTTTTAGGTGAACTATTTGTTTTTTAATTAAAACGAATTTTGGACAAGAAAGGGACAATTTTTTAATGGCAAACAAAATCAATATGGAACTAATCAAAGTGAAGTTGTTTTCTCTCTTGATATTACAGAATTTACATTATCATGAAACCTAAAGAAGTATACAACATTACTGAAATACACTGTTTATGTTGCATTAATGTGTTTCACTTATTCAGTGATTCATGTGTGTGCAGTCATAATTGTTCCAACAAGAACAGAACAGAACAATTCTCGTGTAGCCTAATTGGGTACATATGTTAACTATGTTAAATAAATTTGTCTTTTTAAGTGGGAGAACTTGCACAATTGGTGGCTGACTAAATACTTTTTTTCCCCACTGTATAACATTAATTTATTTAATTAAATGATAATTAACTCAATATTCTATGAACCTCAACATATGTTATTGTATGTTTTAGTGTCTGAATAAATAAAACATACTATAGTGTGCTAGAATCACACTTTACATACTTTACGTTATAGTGCCTAATTAGCTAAACGTGTTAACTGTCTTAAATGTGATGGCATATAACATATAATTTAATTAACTATGAACTCAGCATTCTATGAGATACTATATGTGATACTGTACATATCAGTGTCTAAACAACTGTTAAAAATACTGCTGTACTACTGTAAAAATACATACTTTACAATCACAGAGCTATAATTACTAACTAATGAGACCTGGTTGTCATAGGGGGTATAGGGGAAGTACTGTATATCTCACTCTTTTTCTCATTTGACTATTACTATTTTACTCTACCTCTCTTTATGTCAAATTACTCTCACAGATTGGCGGTGACTCATTTAAGGATTAAGGTGCCATCTGTCTGTCATTCGGCTGGTGGTGGAAGGCACTAGAGAACCCCAGGGATCTGATGCCTTGTCACTGTGTGCCGTATCAGCATATGCAAGGACGAGAGTAATCAATACAATTCGTCACCTCGAATAAGACTCACTCAGCCATTGTTCAATCACCAGGCCCAAAAGAGGCTGTTTTCTGTCATTCTAGAATAAAATATAGCCGTTACCAAATGAGATCTGTATGTGAGCCAAAAATGTGAATCACACAAAGGCAACTAAAACCTTTACAGACCTCATTCATTGCATTATATGGAACTGTGTTTCTGTGTTTGAAAGCATGTGCAGCCTTTGTAGTTTTACCAATAGTCCTAATACTACATGAAAAAAATTACTCCTCAAAGATGTAGCATTTCATATTAACTTTAAAGCATGTTTTGTCAAATGTAATAGGTCATATACATATTCCATGCATACTGTACATTAAATATTTTTAAAATGTTGTACAAATGCTACAATAAAACCTTAATAATTGGTTATATGCAGTGGCGGCTTATCGGGGGAGGCAGGGGAGGCACAGCTTCCCCATAATTTTGAGGTGAAAATGGGAGGAGGACGATTTAATGTTAATAAAATTCACAATTCATTTCAGTTCATGTCTCAGAATGTGTATTTTTTGTTTGTAATTTGACAGTTGTAATACCATAACGTGAAAGCGCCACTTTTCTATCGCGAATGTGCCAAATCTGCTGATGTAATTGCAACCGCTAATGATAGAGAAGGGTAGGGGGAGGCCGGGGAGAACTGAGCTCTCGTGCCTCCTTTGGTAAAATAAATTTGCCAATCACCATCGAGTGTTCACTTTCAGCACTGAGGAGTGTTGAGAAAAGAACCCTTGCAAGGGAGGCTAGCCTCCTTTCTGATATCAACCAGTCACCAAAGAGACGTAAATTACGTGATATTAGTTTGAACGTCTGCCGCTGCGCTGATAATGTACCAAGTACTTATGATGAGTAGCAATATTGAATATTTGATCGCCAACAGATTTACCAAGCTGTCATT
>NW_015506431.1:63323-66068 GCF_001515645.1 Sinocyclocheilus grahami | reverse complement strand
CAACCGCTAATGATAGAGAAGGGTAGGGGGAGGCCGGGGAGAACTGAGCTCTCGTGCCTCCTTTGGTAAAATAAATTTGCCAATCACCATCGACTGTTCACTTTCAGCGCTGAGGAGTGTTGAGAAAAGAACCCTTGCAAGGGAGGCTAGCCTCCTTTCTGATATCAACCAGTCACCAAAGAGACGTAAATTACGTGATATTAGTTTGAACGTCTCCAGCTCCGCTGATAATGTACCAAGTACTTATGATGAGTAGCGATATTGAATATTTGATCGCCAACAGATTTACCAATCTGTCATTCAAACAGTATTATATATACAAATTTAGGGAAAACAGCCTAAGCTGGATATAGGCTACAGCAGTCGGCTTAATTAAATGGCGCAACAGGCAGCTCTCTTTTAACACAGACTTTTAAGAAGGGATGGATGTTTGCTTCAAGTGATAGGCCAGGTATATGAAATTATATTATCTTGCTGTATGTATGTAGTTTTCTTTACGTTTTCTGACTAAAAGAAACCAAAAAGCCATTTTAAAGTGGTTAAACAAATTATAATAATAATAATCAGCAGGGATCCCAGACCAATACAATTAATGTGCCTCCTCTATTTTAAAACCCACGAGCCGCCACTGGTTATATGTAATTTTCTAGTAAAATACAGTTTAAATGGATGTTTTCTGGGAGTAAAAACTAACTTACCATATAATTTACAGTAAAAAAAAAAAAAAAAAACAGTAAGAGAATTCCCAGAAGTCCCTGTGGGACACATGATCACATTTCATTTAAATATATTTCTTTAATGAAAAAGAATGTGAAAAAATCAGGATAGACCTAATAAAAGTGAAGTTGTTTGCTTCCTTGATATGGCATAATTTAATTATCATGAAACCTCAACAAGTATGTCATTTCAGTCAAACACACTATGTTAGATTAATATTTACATTAACATTTCTATTGATTTGTGTGTGGGTGGGTGCTGTCATAATTGTTTCAACCAGAATAATTATGGTGCCTAATTAGGTAACATGTTAACTGTGTTAAATAATGGTATAGAACATATTTAATATCATTTAATTAAATAAACATATCAACTCAATATATTGTGAACCTGATAATGTGATATATGTATCAGTGTCAAAAATTAAAATAAATAAAAACATACAGTAGTGTGCTAGAATTACACTTTACTTTCACAGAACTATAAACGCTAACTAATGAGATCTGGTTATCATATTAATTTTACAGTAAAATACTGTTCAATTCATGTATATGTTGGAAGTAAAAACGCCTCAGGTTACGTATGTAACCCTAGTTCCTCGAGGGAACGAGACGCTGCGTCGAGAAACGCTAGGGGAACGCCGTTCAGCGTGACGGGCTCTGAATTTCGTGTGTAATCAGACCAATAGATGGGCGAGACGTCACGGCGGGTGACGTAATGACCAGGAGGCTATAAAAGCACGTGCGGTGAGACCAGCGTCAGCTCAGGGAGTGAAGCAAGCGCTGGCAGGGACGCCGGAAGGCTGGCACCGAGACGCAGCGTCTCGTTCCCTCGAGGAACTAGGGTTACATACGTAACCTGAGGCGTTCCTCTTCAGGAACTCGAGCTGCGTCGAGAAACGCTAGGGGAACGAGAATGCCCACGCCGCCAGACTTCTAAGTCTCTGCCGAGTGTGGAAAACTGCACAGCTACGGCGAGAGGACAGAAGAGCCAGGAGTGGCTCGTAAGTCTAGGCCATAAAACCTAACAAAGGTAAGGGGCGTGGACCAACCCGCCGCGCTGCAGATGTCCTGCATTGGAACACCCGCTAAAAAAGCCTTAGAAGCTGCCACACTGCGAGTTGAGTGAGCCTTGACCCCTAACGGCGAAGGGAGATCAGAGGACTCATAAGAGAAGGAGATGGCATCCACTATCCACCGACTGAGGGTCTGTTTAGTTGCCGGCAGACCTCTCTTAGGGGGACCGTAACAAACTAGTAACTGGTCCGCCCTTCTCCACAGGGCAGTTCTGTGGACATATGCATCCAGTGCACGCACCGGGCACATGCAGTTTAGCCTCTGCTGGTCTGGATCCTCGAAAGGAGGAGGACTGAAGGCCTGGAGTACGACAGGCCGCGGTGCAGAGGAGGGGACCTTAGGGACATAACCCACTCGTGGGAACAGAAATGCCTTGGCCAGCCCAGGCGCAAAGTCTAGGTAAGACGGGGCCACCGAAAGGGCCTGCAGATCCCCAACTCTCTTGAGGGAGGATATCGCCAGAAGAAAGGTAGTTTTTATAGTCAAGAGGCGATCAGATATGTCCTCAATAGGCTCGAAGGGAGGCCTAGCGAGAGCCTGTAGCACCACAGCCAGGTCCCACGTGGGGACACGAGATCGTACCGGGGGCCTCAGCCTCAGCGCACCGCGGAGGAAACGTGTAACTAGGGGCTGTCTACCCACTGAAAGGCCACCAAGAGGGGCGTGGTAGGCCGCAATAGCCGCCACGTAGACCTTCAGGGTGGAGTGGGTCAACCCTGCGGAGAAACGGGCCTGCAAGAACTCCAGCACTGTACCAAGCGGGCAGTTAACTGGGTCTAGCTGGCGGTCTCCGCACCAGGAAGTGAAAAGTTTCCACTTCAAGGCGTACAGTTTCCTCGTAGAGGGAGCTCTGGATTGAAGAATGGTCTCGACAACCTCAGTTGAGAGACCGGAAGCTATGAGTTGTGCCCCCTCAGGGGCCACACCCACAATTTCCACAGCTCCGGGCGGG
>NW_015506431.1:0-62390 GCF_001515645.1 Sinocyclocheilus grahami | reverse complement strand
AAATTTGCCAATCACCATCGAGTGTTCACTTTCAGCACTGAGGAGTGTTGAGAAAAGAACCCTTGCAAGGGAGGCTAGCCTCCTTTCTGATATCAACCAGTCACCAAAGAGACGTAAATTACGTGATATTAGTTTGAACGTCTCCAGCTCCGCTGATAATGTACCAAGTACTTATGATGAGTAGCGATATTGAATATTTGATCGCCAACAGATTTACCAAGCTGTCATTCAAACAGTATATATACAAATTTAGGGAAAACAGCCTAAGCTGGATATAGGCTACAGCAGTCGGCTTAATTAAATGGCGCAACAGGCAGCTCTCTTTTAACACAGACTTTTAAGAAGGGATGGATGTTTGCTTCAAGTGATAGGCCAGGTATATGAAATTATATTATCTTGCTGTATGTATGTAGTTTTCTTTACGTTTTCTGACTAAAAGAAACCAAAAAGCCATTTTAAAGTGGTTAAGCAAATTATAATAATAATAATCAGCAGGGATCCCAGACCAATACAATTAATGTGCCTCCTCTATTTTAAAACCCACGAGCCGCCACTGGTTATATGTAATTTTCTAGTAAAATACAGTTTAAATGGATGTTTTCTGGGAGTAAAAACTAACTTACCATATAATTTACAGTAAAAAAAAAAAAAAAAAACAGTAAGAGAATTCCCAGAAGTCCCTGTGGGACACATGATCACATTTCATTTAAATATATTTCTTTAATGAAAAAGAATGTGAAAAAATCAGGATAGACCTAATAAAAGTGAAGTTGTTTGCTTCCTTGATATGGCATAATTTAATTATCATGAAACCTCAACAAGTATGTCATTTCAGTCAAACACACTATGTTAGATTAATATTTACATTAACATTTCTATTGATTTGTGTGTGGGTGGGTGCTGTCATAATTGTTTCAACCAGAATAATTATGGTGCCTAATTAGGTAACATGTTAACTGTGTTAAATAATGGTATAGAACATATTTAATATCATTTAATTAAATAAACATATCAACTCAATATATTGTGAACCTGATAATGTGATATATGTATCAGTGTCAAAAATTAAAATAAATAAAAACATACAGTAGTGTGCTAGAATTACACTTTACTTTCACAGAACTATAAACGCTAACTAATGAGATCTGGTTATCATATTAATTTTACAGTAAAATACTGTTCAATTCATGTATATGTTGGAAGTAAAAACGCCTCAGGTTACGTATGTAACCCTAGTTCCTCGAGGGAACGAGACGCTGCGTCGAGAAACGCTAGGGGAACGCCGTTCAGCGTGACGGGCTCTGAATTTCGTGTGTAATCAGACCAATAGATGGGCGAGACGTCACGGCGGGTGACGTAATGACCAGGAGGCTATAAAAGCACATGCGGTGAGACCAGCGTCAGCTCAGGGAGTGAAGCCAGCGCTGGCAGGGACGCCGGAAGGCTGGCACCGAGACGGTGGATTTAGTGTGCATTAAAGGGATAGTTCACCCAAAAATGAAATTTACTCCATGATTTACTCACCCTCAAGCCATCATAGATGTAGGCCTATATGACTTTCTTCTGTCAGACAAATACAATCAGAGTTAGGCTATATTTGAAAAAATTAAAAAAAAATGTCCTGGCTCGTCCAAGCTTTATAATAGCAGCGAATGGGGTTTAAGATTTTGAAGCCCAAAAAAAGTGCATTCATCCATCATAAAAAGTGCTCTACACGGATCTGGGGGTTCATAAAGGCCTTATAAAGTGAATTGATACATTTGTGCAAAAAAAATCCTTATTTAAAACTTCATAAATTGTAATCTCTAGTTTCCACTAACTGTCGTACACATGTTCACGAGAGAGTGGCGTTTCCGCAGATGACGTAGGACGTAGGTGAACACTACACAAATTATGTTATTAGGCATCACATATAATTTGTGTAAAATTGAAAGTGTTATACATAAACACAGACTTACATTTAGATAATATAAATACAGACTGACAGTCTTCAAGCCCACTTGAAGCCACATTTCAGAGAATACAGGATATACGTCATGTGAGCAGACAAGTGACTTGTGTATGACAAATGCAAAGACCGGTTCAAAGTGTGGGTACTGCGACAGGCCCCTTGTATTTTTACAGTGAATTTCTAGCAACCACAACTGCCTCTTTTTTTACCGTAAATTAGAGTGTACATATAGAACATGAGTAGTCCTCCTCTCGACCTCCACTGGCTGTCTGTGGACACCAAGCAAAGGGCTGTCATGTTCTCACTCATCCATCACCTTGCTTGTTAAGCACTATTAATTGGCCACTCATGAACCGTTAGGCATTGTTTATTAATTAACATACCATTCTCATTACACCCTATCAACGGTTACAAGACAAACAGTGTGCGATTAATAGGGGTAAATTCCCTTAGTGAGACACCCTGCAAAGTCTTTTATGACAGTTCATTTTGTGCACAGGGTTGCAATCTCAAACCTGGAAAAAAATAATGTTTTAAAAATACAGCATGGGTTGAATTTTGAGAACGTAAACAATAATGGTAATTGGATTGATAGTTTTCTTGCAATGCTCAGCTGATGCCAATTCCAAATACCTTGAATTGAGACATGTAATCTCATTGCATTAATCAATATAAATTGCATGAATTAGATCTGTAATAGATTATCTGTCATGGTGATTTATTGAAAGTGATGAACTCTGCGGGTGGTTCTTTGACCAATACATGCAAAGCTTCTTTTTTTAGATTGAGCCGTTTGATCCTGTGGTTTCAGTTGTCCCAGTACATATGTCTATAGTCTTTTTGGAAATTTTTGGAGAGAGTGTGAATAGGTCAGTCTATTGGATCTGACATGAGAGGCAGGCTATTGCCAAAGAGACAAATGATGCTCTTAGAAACTCAGGCTTCAGTGATGTGCAAAGAGATTTGAGAAAAGGGTTTTACAGAAGTAAAACTAAAAGTAATTAAATGAAATGTTCAGTTCTATAGAATAGACTTGCTTTCTACTAGTAAATATAACTAAACATCCCTAAACGAAGATACATTTACTTTTAAAAGCTAAATGTGTTTGTGCTCCTACAAGTATTGAAATTTTAAGCACTTTGACTTCTCAAGTAAGTGTATCTCATTGTATGTATGTTTAGATATTTGTAATAGAAAACAAAACAGAAATACTGATTAAGAGAACTAATTTTCAGTGCATGTTTTTAGGTTCATCTGGTCACACAACAGACAGGGCTGTCAGACAATTTCTGCAAGAAAAGCAACAGAACCAGCTCATTAATTTATCATGTTGGGTATCTCACTGTACTCTTGGCAAACAATGTATTGGGTAAAAACGATAAACAGCAACATTAAAACATTAAAAACATTAAAAACAGCTAGTGCCTGCACTGAATCCACTTGGTCAGCTCTGCAATATTCTGCCAACAGCTTCAGATGTTGAATAATGGAATAATTTCTGCATTGTGAGCATGTAGAAAAGTCTGTGACACTATGATGTCTTTTATTTGTTGTAGTAAATGCTGTCACAGTCAATGCTAAAAAGGTTTTTTATTCAATATTCAATAAAACTGTGATCAAATGAGCAATTTGGTTTTAGGTGCACACTTTTGATTACAGGGCAAATATAATGGTGTTGTAGTCAAGACCAAGACCAGAGTGTGTTGACACCAAGACAAGACCCAAGACTTTGAGGGGTTGAAATCGAGACGAAACCAACACCAAGGCAGGGCAAGACGAAGTCAAGACCATGTGCCTGAGAAATTACTTTGTGATTGAGGTGACGAGACGAGAGGCATGCGGATCCATATGCAAGGCTTTATTAAGAGACGTGGTCATAACAGGCATGGGTCAGACAATGGCAAACAGGTATATTGAGGGCAAGACAGAAGAGTAATCCAAAACGGGCATGGTCGATCAGCGGCTAACATTATCCAGAGGGCTTGACAAGAGGGGTAATCCAACAACATGAGCAATAGTCCAGGCAAGGTGCAAACATAGTCCGAATGGCAAGACGAAAGGATAATACAAAATACACAGGCAATAATCTGAACACGGGAAAGCGGGTAGGGCAAGACTATGACTTGGAACTAAGAACTAGAAATGACTCTGTAGACTGATAAACGCTATACAATACTCAGCAGTGAGAGAGCGGAAGTCCATGGCTTATAAAGCATGTCTCATTGGCTGCAGCTGTGTGTGTGTAATTGGTAGCAGGTGAGCTTGTGATTAGTGCAATGGAGCATGGGAAATGTAGTCCAGGGTGATGTGTAACAGTCTGTGTGGTGTGAGAGTCAATATAAGAGGGTGACCTCTGGTGGCAAGCAGACGGAATTTCATGGACAGGATTCGTGACACTTATATTTATTTAATAAATACAATTTAGAATAATAGGACAAAATATAAAGTAAATAAAATTACTAACAACAAAATTAATCTTTGCACTGCAGGGGTGACACAGAAGTTGCATCTGAATTATTACAATTCCAACTGCATAAATATTGTTGAGATTAAATACAGTTGTTTTAAAAATAAAATTTGAATATAGAAATGAGATAATATAAAAATAAAATGATACTTTTAAATGTAGCTATAGGCCAGGTGTTGGCAAATCACATGAGTGAGTGATGGAATCATATATTCAAACGATTTGTTCGAAGCAGCTGATTCATTCAGTAAAGAAACCACTAATGAGCGTTGCTCAGAAATGCACAACAGGTAACGGCGTGGTCGATCAGCGGCTAACAATATCCAGAGGGCTTGACAAGAGGGGTAATCCGACAACATGAGCAATAGTCCAGGCAAGGTGCAAACATAGTCCGAATGGCAAGACGAAAGGATAATACAAAATACACAGGCAATAATCTGAACACGGGAAAGCGGGTAGGGCAAGACTATGACTTGGAACTAAGAACTAGAAATGACTCTGTAGACTGATAAACGCTATACAATACTCAGCAGTGAGAGAGCGGAAGTCCATGGCTTATAAAGCATGTCTCATTGGCTGCAGCTGTGTGTGTGTAATTGGTAGCAGGTGAGCTTGTGATTAGTGCAATGGAGCATGGGAAATGTAGTCCAGGGTGATGTGTAACAGTCTGTGTGGTGTGAGAGTCAATATAAGAGGGTGACCTCTGGTGGCAAGCAGACGGAATTTCATGGACAGGATTCGTGACACTTATATTTATTTAATAAATACAATTTAGAATAATAGGACAAAATATAAAGTAAATAAAATTACTAACAACAAAATTAATCTTTGCACTGCAGGGGTGACACAGAAGTTGCATCTGAATTATTACAATTCCAACTGCATAAATATTGTTGAGATTAAATACAGTTGTTTTAAAAATAAAATTTGAATATAGAAATGAGATAATATAAAAATAAAATGATACTTTTAAATGTAGCTATAGGCCAGGTGTTGGCAAATCACATGAGTGAGTGATGGAATCATATATTCAAACGATTTGTTCGAAGCAGCTGATTCATTCAGTAAAGAAACCACTAATGAGCGTTGCTCAGAAATGCACAACAGGTCTGCTATGGATTTGTTTGGAATCATTTTGCGGGGTAAAATAGCAAAAACGTGTTTTGTCTGCTACATTAATTCACTTAAAAAAAAATTTCAATTCAACAATGGATGTTGTATAACCCTCTTACTTCAAAAACTAAAATTGTTATTTCAATTGTTTCTGCAATTATTTACTTTAAAATTTAAATACTTAACATGAACACTGTAATGCAAAAGTTATGGAAAGATCTGAACGGAAGTTAAGCATTGGGACAAAAAAAGTTAAAATTTTGAGACTATGGGTACTTTAGGATATTAGGAAGACATTGGTGCTTCAGCATGTCCTGGCTGAGTGGTGACTTCTGCGGACTTTGGAAAGATCTCTGTTCTTGTTTATACTCTTTGTCCTTTGTTCATGTCTGTGAACAGTTCATCTTTCAAGCCTGTCACTTTCAAGAATCAGTTCTGACTTTGTAACTATTGAGCTGTAAATTGACCAGACATAAACTCCCTGTGGATAAAGTTTGCAGATCCATTATTTAACTTCTGCAGTAGCACCCTTTGAAAACTTCACTGCTGACCAATAAAAGGCAGATGTCTTTTATACAGTCAATGCCACTCAGTTGCCCGAAATTCCTTACAGTCACTATAGTGCCAAAGGGTATTTTGGTTTGTGTGTGTAAATACATATTGTCAATCTTTTTGACTTCAGGTATCAGACCCAAGTCCTCACAAAAAATTCATAGGCACAAAAAAAAACTTTTTTTTGCCCCTTTTTTGTCATTGACTAATGACTAATAGGACAAACAAGTCATTATAGTATTTCACTGGCCTTTTTTCATAGCACTTTGACTTCTCAAGTAAGTGTATCTCATTGTATGTATGTTTAGATATTTGTAATAGAAAACAAGACAGAAATACTGATTAAGAGAACTAATTTTCAGTGCATGTTTTTAGGTTCATCTGGTCACACAACAGACAGGGCTGTCAGACAATTTCTGCAAGAAAAGCAACAGAACCAGCTCATTAATTTATCATGTTGGGTATCTCACTGTACTCTTGGCAAACAATGTATTGGGTAAAAACGATAAACAGCAACATTAAAACATTAAAAACATTAAAAACAGCTAGTGCCTGCACTGAATCCACTTGGTCAGCTCTGCAATATTCTGCCAACAGCTTCAGATGTTGAATAATGGAATAATTTCTGCATTGTGAGCATGTAGAAAAGTCTGTGACACTATGATGTCTTTTATTTGTTGTAGTAAATGCTGTCACAGTCAATGCTAAAAAGGTTTTTTATTCAATATTCAATAAAACTGTGATCAAATGAGCAATTTGGTTTTAGGTGCACACTTTTGATTACAGGGCAAATATAATGGTGTTGTAGTCAAGACCAAGACCAGAGTGTGTTGACACCAAGACAAGACCCAAGACTTTGAGGGGTTGAAATCGAGACGAAACCAACACCAAGGCAGGGCAAGACGAAGTCAAGACCATGTGCCTGAGAAATTACTTTGTGATTGAGGTGACGAGACGAGAGGCATGCGGATCCATATGCAAGGCTTTATTAAGAGACGTGGTCATAACAGGCATGGGTCAGACAATGGCAAACAGGTATATTGAGGGCAAGACAGAAGAGTAATCCAAAACGGGCATGGTCGATCAGCGGCTAACATTATCCAGAGGGCTTGACAAGAGGGGTAATCCGACAACATGAGCAATAGTCCAGGCAAGGTGCAAACATAGTCCGAATGGCAAGACGAAAGGATAATACAAAATACACAGGCAATAATCTGAACACGGGAAAGCGGGTAGGGCAAGACTATGACTTGGAACTAAGAACTAGAAATGACTCTGTAGACTGATAAACGCTATACAATACTCAGCAGTGAGAGAGCGGAAGTCCATGGCTTATAAAGCATGTCTCATTGGCTGCAGCTGTGTGTGTGTAATTGGTAGCAGGTGAGCTTGTGATTAGTGCAATGGAGCATGGGAAATGTAGTCCAGGGTGATGTGTAACAGTCTGTGTGGTGTGAGAGTCAATATAAGAGGGTGACCTCTGGTGGCAAGCAGACGGAATTTCATGGACAGGATTCGTGACACTTATATTTATTTAATAAATACAATTTAGAATAATAGGACAAAATATAAAGTAAATAAAATTACTAACAACAAAATTAATCTTTGCACTGCAGGGGTGACACAGAAGTTGCATCTGAATTATTACAATTCCAACTGCATAAATATTGTTGAGATTAAATACAGTTGTTTTAAAAATAAAATTTGAATATAGAAATGAGATAATATAAAAATAAAATGATACTTTTAAATGTAGCTATAGGCCAGGTGTTGGCAAATCACATGAGTGAGTGATGGAATCATATATTCAAACGATTTGTTCGAAGCAGCTGATTCATTCAGTAAAGAAACCACTAATGAGCGTTGCTCAGAAATGCACAACAGGTCTGCTATGGATTTGTTTGGAATCATTTTGCGGGGTAAAATAGCAAAAACGTGTTTTGTCTGCTACATTAATTCACTTAAAAAAAAATTTCAATTCAACAATGGATGTTGTATAACCCTCTTACTTCAAAAACTAAAATTGTTATTTCAATTGTTTCTGCAATTATTTACTTTAAAATTTAAATACTTAACATGAACACTGTAATGCAAAAGTTATGGAAAGATCTGAACGGAAGTTAAGCATTGGGACAAAAAAAGTTAAAATTTTGAGACTATGGGTACTTTAGGATATTAGGAAGACATTGGTGCTTCAGCATGTCCTGGCTGAGTGGTGACTTCTGCGGACTTTGGAAAGATCTCTGTTCTTGTTTATACTCTTTGTCCTTTGTTCATGTCTGTGAACAGTTCATCTTTCAAGCCTGTCACTTTCAAGAATCAGTTCTGACTTTGTAACTATTGAGCTGTAAATTGACCAGACATAAACTCCCTGTGGATAAAGTTTGCAGATCCATTATTTAACTTCTGCAGTAGCACCCTTTGAAAACTTCACTGCTGACCAATAAAAGGCAGATGTCTTTTATACAGTCAATGCCACTCAGTTGCCCGAAATTCCTTACAGTCACTATAGTGCCAAAGGGTATTTCGGTTTGTGTGTGTAAATACATATTGTCAATCTTTTTGACTTCAGGTATCAGACCCAAGTCCTCACAAAAAAATTCATAGGCACACAAAAAAAACTTTTTTTTGCCCCTTTTTTGTCATTGACTAATGACTAATAGGACAAACAACTCATTATAGTATTTCACTGGCCTTTTTTCATATTCTCCTCAAGGATTCTGCAGCCACTGAACCAGAGGCAGTTAAATATTACCCGGTTGTTTGTAAAGGCTTTATTGCCTTTGTGAATGGTGGTGCTTGAATTTTTATTCCCTTTTTATTTTGCATTTCAAAAGTCATTTAAGAGGCCTTTGAATGGGTGCATAAGTGATGTGGACAGAATCGAAATTACAGAGTGATTCCCAAAAATAATAACTGAAACTGCATCAGAAATATTGTACTGTTACAATTAAAACGGTACCATTGGTGAATAATAAAATAAATATTATTGTTTTACTTCACTGTTATATGGCCACATAAAGCAGACTTGATCTCAGAATTCTCTGACAGCAGCAGTTACTCAAGGCCGGCATACCAGACAATTGTTCAGGGTACACAATCGTATTTGGTCTTAGGCACAAAGTGCCCTAATTTCATGTCACAGTTTCATGTTGAAAAAAAAACAGGAAAGGTTACACTCCACAAAAAAAGCAATTTAAATGTATTTGATAATAGTTGCCATGCTGTAGTTTAGACTTTGCTGAAAAACCCATCTTGACCTGACTGCCCATAAAACTGCAGGCCTACATCTACTGTAAGCTAACCTTCAAAAAAAGGTGCATTTCTCAAAAAAAATGTTATCCCTTGACTCTGGATCTTGTGCCATATTAGTCCTGCTAGATGCAGCTTTTGACATGATTGGCCATGACATTCTTTTAAAAGGCCTTGAGTGTTTGATTGGCATCCAAGATCTTGTTCTAAAGTGCTTCTTGCCTGAAGTAAAATAATTTTTCTTTAAAGAACGACAAGCAACTTAATCTACCAGTTAGACCAGATAGCGGACCCCTGGTAAATTTCTTCGATAACACCAAATGTTGGACATAAATGTCTTTCAACATAACAGAAAAAAACAGCAGACCTTGCATCTACTGTTGGTGTCAGTAACCAACTAGTTCTCTTAACTACCAATCTGCACTATAAAGTCAATATATATTATAGTGATTTTGAGTTACACCCTGTCAGTTATTTTTAGTTTTACTTTCTTTAAAAAAAAAATAATAATAAAAACTTTATTACCTTTTTTTTACTTTTTATCATTTTTATCATTTATTTTTATTGTGCTTAATGCATTTTTTAAAATATTTTATAATTATATCTTTGCTGTCACCTTCATTATTTCTGCAATTCAGTGAATTTATAATTGTTAGAAATATCAACATATTTCCATCACTTTGGTTTAACTTATCTTGTTCCTAAATGCACTTTATAAATAAACATGACTCGACTTGACAGTGCATACAGAACTGACACAATGTTTTTTCTAAAGAAAAACATCTTTGATATAGCAGCTTTCTCAGTGTCACAAACATCTATGCAGAAAACATATTATTTTTAAGATTTGACCAGTGCATACCCATAATGCATCTCAGATATACAGGTGTAGAAGGAATAATGACCCAATAATGTAAATTCTGTCATGATTTACTCACCCTCATGCTGTTTCAAACCCACATGACTTCCTTTATTCAGTGGTAAAACTTTTGTTGTTATTCTGGAGCTTGACAGCCCAATTCCTCATTCACTTGCATTATATCTAAACAAATGCCTAGGATATTATTCAAAACTTTGCTCCATGAAAGAAAGTCATACTCTTTTAGAATAAGTATTTGGTCTATTTATAAATAAATAATGACAGAATTTTCATTTTGGGTGAACTATTCACTTAATAGAGGTGCTAATAACGACTGATTCTGGGGTTCATGAGGGTCTAACCTGTCATTCATATAGGGGATCACATACTGAAATAGAAAAAGGCAATTTTGAAATGTAATAATATTTTACAATGTTGTTATACTGTATTTTTTAAAACTTTAATAACAAAACTCTAAATAACAACTATCACTTCCACAAGGATGTGAATTTCTTAAAGAAACTGTTGCAGTCTCTATACCAACTTGTTAGCAATTAAAGCTGCTATTCTAAAACCCCATTTGCATTTTCAGACTAAAGCTGTGTCAAATTATCCTTCTGGATTGGTCTACATATCAGCGTCATTACTGAACAGCTCTCTGCTGAGATTTAAAGAAGAAAGAAGACAAAACAGCCACAGGAAGCTCTGGTTTATAGTGCTCTTCATTTTCCTTTCAAATTTCCTTTCACTCATTATTTCCATTTTTCATTTCAAGTATTTCTCACTCAGTTTTCTTTACTGGATCTGACATTTTCACTCCAGCAGTTTTGTTTACTGGATGCTGGATGTGACATGTAGAGTGCTTTGAGAACAATTATTTTTGTATGGCTATACAGTATATGATGTACAACAATAACATTCAGTAGCACATTAGTCAATGCCTCAGTAAAGCATTTTTACTATTTCATGTGAATATTACATGTGCCCTTCAGAGCCTGTTTCAATGTTCTAACATGCTGATGGCAATGTCCTTCTTCCTATCCACATGATGCATAACATCACGGAAATACACTGAAGAGAAAGGTTGTTTATTTTGTGAAACTCCAACAAATCTTCCAGAAAGGCATGTAGAGTTGGACTGATGGGCAGCCTGCTCAAGGCAAAATGGGCAAAAGTGAAATAGCAACAATTTTCTTCCTTTTCCAATTTTACAGGCAATGTCATTTATTGCTTTTTCTCTTTATTTTTGGACTTTGGTTGTCAGCATTCAGTCTATGTAATGTATAAAAGGCAAGTATGTTTTTGAACTAATAACATCCCAGCAAATGCAGTGCACAAATAACCTCAACTGACGGGCCGAATAATAAACAGTAAGTTAGTATTGAGTACATTAAAATTTAGACATGATGTTGCCAGTTATTTTTACTATTGCTGCTACACAACCAATAAAAAAAGCCACAGCAGAATTAGCTTTGGATGTCTGCAAGCAACACATATTAGTGTTGGTGTGTCCCTGAATGGATCATTTTGTTTGAATGAATCTGTTCAGTGAATCACTCATAAAGAATCAGTGGTAACACTTTACTTAAAGTATATTTAAGTATAATGCATTATAAAGGGTTTTTAAAGGGTATAATGCATTATAATTATTCATAATGTGTGTTGTAATACATTATATATTGTCGTAAATAATTATAACCAAATTTAAAATGCATAGCGTAACAATGAATTGATAAGTAATGTATTATCTATGGTTACAATTATTCAAGAGATGCAATGCATTATTAGGTGCATTACAAGGCATAATTAATGCATTAAAACTACTTTTATAATGCATTATACATAAAGGCCTTAAGTAAAGAGTTACTGAATCAGTTAGTTGTCTCATTCCTGAATGAATCAGTGTTTGTTTGAATAAATCAAATGAGTGAATGATTCAATAACTTACTCATAAGTCAGTCGCTTGCTTCGTTACCGAATGAATCAGTTCAGTGAATGAATTAACTGACACACTTATAACAGGGGCTTTTGCACCAGAGGAACCTTTTTATAGTTCCTAGAACTATTGGCGGACGTTCACTATTTAGCTACCAGTTGTCTGCAGCATTATGTTCTTTTCTCAGCCTTGATGATACAGTATGTAACCCTGCAAGTTGTCATAGGAGATTTAGTCAGATTTTCATGCTCTTTGAATTGCGTAAATTGTGTGTTTACATTCCATCTCCGTTATTATGAAACCCACGACACACAACAAAAACAACTCAGATCACTGTGTTCTCCATTCACCGGTTGTTGATGTTTGTAAATGCCGTGAATAAAGACGTCGCTGTGTGCTGCTTCAGAGTTCCTGCTGCCGGTGCAAATGCAACCAGGAAACAGCCCGAGGGAGAAAATGGTTCTCTAGGAACGACCCTGATGGCTAGTTCCTAGAAGCAAATTCCTAAAATGACGCGGTGCAAAAGCGCCTAAAGACAGTCACCTTGTTGCCACCTACAGGTGAAACTACGTAACCTGCAGAAAGAGTCAATGAAAAATCTACCTAATGTGGTTTTAGAATGACATATAATGTAATATTTAATTTAATATATCAACACCTCATTAAAAAAACATTCTGGAAATATAAGATCGCCTCATTATCATTAACCAGGTTTTTTTTTAAAGGGTATAATGCATTATAATTATTCATAATGTGTGTTGTAATACATTATATATTGTCGTAAATAATTATAACCAAATTTAAAATGCATAGCGTAACAATGAATTGATAAGTAATGTATTATCTATGGTTACAATTATTCAAGAGATGCAATGCATTATTAGGTGCATTACAAGGCATAATTAATGCATTAAAACTACTTTTATAATGCATTATACATAAAGGCCTTAAGTAAAGAGTTACTGAATCAGTTAGTTGTCTCATTCCTGAATGAATCAGTGTTTGTTTGAATAAATCAAATGAGTGAATGATTCAATAACTTACTCATAAGTCAGTCGCTTGCTTCGTTACCGAATGAATCAGTTCAGTGAATGAATTAACTGACACACTTATAACAGGGGCTTTTGCACCAGAGGAACCTTTTTATAGTTCCTAGAACTATTGGCGGACGTTCACTATTTAGCTACCAGTTGTCTGCAGCATTATGTTCTTTTCTCAGCCTTGATGATACAGTATGTAACCCTGCAAGTTGTCATAGGAGATTTAGTCAGATTTTCATGCTCTTTGAATTGCGTAAATTGTGTGTTTACATTCCATCTCCGTTATTATGAAACCCACGACACACAACAAAAACAACTCAGATCACTGTGTTCTCCATTCACCGGTTGTTGATGTGTGTAAATGCCGTGAATAAAGACGTCGCTGTGTGCTGCTTCAGAGTTCCTGCTGCCGGTGCAAATGCAACCAGGAAACAGCCCGAGGGAGAAAATGGTTCTCTAGGAACAACCCTGATGGCTAGTTCCTAGAAGCAAATTCCTAAAATGACGCGGTGCAAAAGCGCCTAAAGACAGTCACCTTGTTGCCACCTACAGGTGAAACTACGTAACCTGCAGAAATGTGGTTTTAGAATGACATATAATGTAATATTTAATTTAATATATCAACACCTCATTAAAAAAACATTCTGGAAATATAAGATCACCTCATTATCATTAACCAGGTTTTAATGTTTCTCCTTTCTTTTAAACGTTGATAAGCCTACATATTTTCCAAGCGTGACAATACAGGTGCATCTCAAAAAACAGAAAACATTTCAAAAGTTTTTTTTTTTGTTTTAATTTTGATGATTAGAACTTACAGCTCATAAAAGTAAAAAATATTAGATATATAATATTCGAATATTTACATTTGAGTGTCATTAATTGACCATCCCTACAGTATAAATTCTGGGTATCTCTTGTTCTTTGAAACAACAATAACGGGGAAAACTGCTGACTTGGCAATGGTCCAGAAGACAATCATTGACACCCTCCACAAAGAGGGTAAGTCACAAAAGGTCATTACTGAAAGGGGTGTCTGTTAACAGAGTGCTGTATCAAAGCATATTAAATGCAAAATTGACTGGAAGGAAGAAAATTTGTAGGAAAAGGTGCACAAGCAACAGGGATGACCACAAGCTTGAGAATACTGTCAAACAAAGCTGTTTCAAACACTTGGGAGAACTTCACAAGGAGTGGACTGAAGCTGCAGTTAGTGCATCAAGAGTCATCACACTCAGACACCTTCAGGAAAGGGCTACTAAATCACTTCTGAAACAGAAGCAATGTCAGAAGCATCTTACCTGGGCTAAGGAGAAAAGGAACTGGACTGTTGCTCAGTGGTCCAAAGTCCTATTTTTCAGATAAAAGTAAATTTTGCATTTAATTTGGAAATTAAGGTCTAGAGTCTGGAGGAAGACTGGAGAGGCTCAGAATCCAAGCTGCTTGAAGTCCAGTGTGAAGTTTCCGAAGTCAGTGATGATTTGGGGTGCTATGACGTCTGCTGGTGTTGGTCCATTGTGTTTTATCAAGTCCAAACAGGGATGTAAATTTCGTCTAACAGTAGGGGGGGACAATAAACATAAAATTTGTCAAGACCAATTTTTGAAGGGGACACAAATAATACAGCTAAAATTGTACTTGTAAGGATATGTGTACACAGAGGAATGGCTTACTACTGTTAGTGCAGCAGGGAGACCGTGCCAACTTAGCTGTTGTGGTCGCGCCGTGACAGCGCTCGTGTCCGTTGTAGACATTACTATCCGTCACAGTGTTGCCAAGTCAGCAGTTTTCTTGTGGAATTGGGCTACTTTATCACTGTTGCCGCTGGTTGTTTTTCATGTCCGTGGGTTGAAGCGAACCCAATAACGTGTATTTTAGCCCCCGGAACACGATTTTTATTGGGGGACCCCCTCGAAAAGCGGATAGTTTGGGCTAGTTTTGGGCTAGATTTCAGTAGCGGGTTTTGTTATGAAAACCTGGCAACCCTTTCCCTCAAGCAGGTAACGTTATTATTGCTAACATAGCGGACTCATCGAAAAATGCATCATCTGATTTAAAGAGAAAATAATCACTTCATCCGATGTTTAAATGAATAAAATAGCCTTGACAGCCTTACTTACTGGAGTTCCACAACTATTGGCTTTGTTCTCTCTCACCGGACTTGTGTGTGTGTACAGTAGGTGATGTAAAAGAGGAAAGCAGGCATTTGGACCAAAGCACTGTGATGCAAGGGAGGGGGAGACTCAAAATGTTTCTAAACTTAAAACACATTTTTGCCCTGTTTGTGTTGTTTTACTACTTACACAATTATTTAAAAAGTATAGGCTAAAACATTGTTATTTACAATGCACAGCGTGGTTTTTAATCATATTTTTGGGGGAGGACAACCCTCAGATCACATGAACACCATATGGAATTTATGGGATATTTTCAAGAGAAAGATGAGAAACAGTCAATCCAAGTGATTGTTTGATTGACATTTTCCCAGCAGAGAAGGATTCTGTTTAATGAAATATGCATCGTCAACTATTCATTTGATCATAAAAGCTTTAGCAGTGTGCCTGCCTTAATATTTACATTTTGGGAAACAGGGCTGTCAGTTATATCAGGCTTTATTTGGCCTAACTAATACAGTAAAGCACACAATGCACTGTACTGCAGCTCCATGAGAGCTGCGATCTAAAAATAAGGTGGACTTTGCCACATCCATAATGCATGGCTGGCCGGATTTCACGCTCCATTGACAGTTTGTGTAGCACAATCTTCCACCTGAGGGGCACAAAAGAAACAAAGCGGGAATCAGGACCTCAACATTGACCAGACCATGACAGGTCCTTCTAAGACAATGGCTCTTAAGTCACTGAAAATGCTGGGATTCAGGCTGGACAATCGACTGCAGCAGAAGCCACTGTACAGACATGCTTGTTCACAAAGCAAATATTTAGAACTTAATTAAAGGTGCTGTATGTCTTTTTTTTATTTTATTTTTTACTGTTACTAAATACTTTCTCATATCCCAGTTTGAAAGAATAAGCCATTACTAGGTTGATTTCCCCAATAAAGCATAAACACATGATATGGTGCATAACACAATGCATGGTGACCACACTCTCTCTCAATGGATTATTTGGAACTATTAAATAAAGCATAGATGCACCGATCGATCAGCCAGGGATCGGAATCGGCCGATTTTCCTCATGATCGGTCCGGATCGGTGACCGGCCGGTCAGTCTCACTTCTTGTGTCTCAAACAGCTTGTGAGCCACAAATACCAAAATGAGTGACTAACTGCACTAAAACGTTCAAATACATTTAAAAAAAAAAAGTATGTCAAAATGCCCGTTCCTCTTCAGGAACTCGAGCTGCGTCGAAAAACGCTAGGGGAACGCCGTTCAGCGTGACGGGCTCTGAATCTCGTGTGTAATCAGACCAACAGCTGGGCGAGACGTCACGGCGGGTGACGTAATGACCAGGAGGCTATAAAAGCACGTGCGGTGAGACCAGCGTCAGCTTTTTGTCATTCAGCAAGCGCTCTGTGTGTGTATCAGTCTGATATCTGTTTGTGAGTCATATTTGGTGTTGTCTGTCCCGTAGGGCTAGAAAATAAGGAAAATAATTATGTCCAAGGCACATGACAAGTCACATCATTTGAGTAGGGGCGAAGGCAGCCAGCGTTTCAAACTGTGTGTTCCTCCCTGCCCGCGTTTCATTACGGGTGCGGATACACACAGTTTGTGCGTTGTCTGCCTGGGAGCAGAGCATGCTGAGTCAGCTCCGCCTGTCTTCCTCCGAGGAGGTTGATGTGGTGGGCGTCGACGAGGATTCGCCCCCTCAATCGCCCCAGTATGAGGAGCTTTTGGAGGTGGTAACTCGTGCTGTGGCCAAACTAAACATCGCATGGCCCGCCGAGAAAATGGCTGAACCGCAGAAAAGCAAGTTGGATGAGCGGTTTTTGCGAGTTAAGCCACCACCTCCGCGCCAGAGCCTGCCTTTTTTCCCCGACCTCCACACCGAGGTGTCGAAGTCGTGGGGAAGGCCATTCTCGGCCCGCCTCTTCGTTCCCGCCTCCGATCATTATGGCGATGTGGCGGGGAAAACAGAAGGAACAGCACGACTCGTGGGGGGGGGGGGGGGGGGGGGAATTCTCTAAGAAACTGCTTGTAAATTTCACAAATAATTATAAATAAACTATTTGTTTTATTTACACCTTTGATAAAAAAAATATATTTTTACAAAACAATTTTCAAAATATGCATGCGAGTCTTTATGTGTGTGATTTCCAAAAAAGATAGAAAGTCATGCAGGTTTGGAATGACATTAGGGTGAATAAATTATGACAGAATTTTTGGGTGAATTAAATTGAACGCTGCTCAACATTGTCGCTTCAGCCATCTCTAATTGAAAATAAATGGCTTCCAGTTGCTTTGTCACTGCAAATCACTCTCTTTGTGAACGCTCTTTTACAGTACTCTAACTGCAAGGTAAGATTCCTGAAGCAACTTGGGGGAAAGTGCCTTACAAAGGCATCCCGGCCCTGATCTATACCTGCTAAACCCACAGTGGAAAACACTAAGATGTGACATTGATGTCATCTTTGAGTTTTGACATAACTGTCGGTTTCATCCCACCAGTCTCATTCCATATAAATTAGTGGCATTATAGCATTGTTCAGTTATCCTCCTTTAGTAATCACCACTTGTCAGTATTGTTTGATTTGGCGCGTATCCCAAAATCCATGTCATGAGATTTGTATGTTAAACCAGGGCAGAGCACTCTGACAGTTGCAGCTGAACTATAGTTGGTCCTTAGGGTAAGAGGGGCTAATGATAAGAATGGGAATAGATTCTGAAAGTGTGATTAAAACGACGAGTACGAGAGTACATTGTGAAAGTGCTATATTATCAGAAACTGTACAAAGGATCATAGATGTCCCTTTCACCTTTTCTTCCTGCCCAAGCTGCTACCCATGCCAGCACCAGATAAATAAAAATCACAAAATATTTATATGTAGGAAATGAGGGATCACATCCTCATTGATCTTCATTTTTCTACTCAGGAAAATGAGAATCAATATGTCTGTGCCTAGATTTAAGATTCTAATATGAATAATGCATCTCTAATATAGTAGAATATAGTGCCATTTTCTCATCTCCCATTGCAAGAAGCCAAAAGTTTTAATTTCAGTTGGGTTGATGCAGAGATGCTGAGGATGCAGCGATTTCTTTGTAAAACCTAATTTTTAATTGTATAGAAGATTAAATCTATTGCAGATTTCTTCCTGCTTTAGTAATGTCTCCCTGCACTTTAAACAACTACAGCAGTGCCTCTCATTAGGAAAAGTAATTCAGGTCCTGTGACACTCGGTAATTACAAGCAATTCTAAAATTGTCCTTTTAAGACTATATTATTGAAAAATGTTTTTAATCAGTCCCAAATTTATTTTTAAATAATATCTGGTTTTCATGTACTTCACAGCACTCTAGTTATAGATGATGTGTGTATTTTTGTTAATGTTAAATGTAGGGCTGAAACGATTCCTCGAATACCTCGAGTAACTCGAATACAAAAAATCAGAGGCAAATAGGGGTTATGCGCAACAGACTTCCGTATTCTGTTAACCGGGTCTCGTTGCTTCCGGTTCAAGCGTTTTGCATATGCTTAGTTAAATATGAAGCCGTTTTACTCGAGATGCCTTCAAAGTAGATACCAATGATGATCATAACCAATGTCCATCACATATGCGGACTGATATCTAAAAGTTTTTTTTATTTTTATTCTTTTCAAATTTAGACATAAAAATTTAATAAAACATCAACAATAAAAACAGCTAGCTAGTTTAACTGATTATCTTAAAAGTCCATAGATATCGCTATTATTTAATACGGCTGTTAACACGTTCTCCGACAAGCGGAAGCAATGAGACCTGTTTTCCGGGTTTGGTCAGGTGATGTTCGACATATACCCTATAGGCTTCGTTTAGTCCATTTACTGTAACTACACACGGAACACCGTGTTTCCCCACGGACCATTATTACAGACACACAACCCGATAAACGCTGGACCAGACCATAGACTGTATAAAAACAGGGACCAGGCTTTTAAAAAAAGCGCTGGACATATTTAAAACATATATAATGTTACTACGTTAGCTATGTTTTGTGAAAGACTAAACGCTATTGTCCATAAAAATACCACAGAAAGAAAGAAAGTTAGTCAATATCACACGAAGAGTGCCAGTTTTTACCTCTAAAATCAGCATGATTACAAATGTGATTTTATTCAACGGTTCAATAAACAAGAAGGCAACATGATGGCGATTCATTCCTGAATGAATCAACCGTTCTATCGCAATGACTCACTTCTTAACAGTGACTTGCTGCCACCTGCTGGCGGGTTTAATTTCATATTTAAAGTATCTTTTCATTTTTAAAATAATTTTAAATATCAGTATTCAATGTTTTATGTTTAAAATAACAAAATATTATTTATGCATTTGTAACTGCAGGTTAAATGCATTCATGTCCCTCTGTGTGGGAAATTCATCCCATGCAGCTTCTGTTTCCTCTGCATTGCAAAGATGAATTTGTTTGATAACAGCCTAAATGTCTTTTATTCTAATTGACTGATTAAATGTAAGAATTTGACTCAAAAGATGATGCACACTTTTAGAAAAAAAAAAGCTTTATAAAGGTAAAAATGCCCGTAAAATGTAAAAATCTATTTAAACTTATTGGAACAGATTGATTTCTATCACTGCTGTGAACTGACCAGCACTCAGAATATGAAGGATATCAAAAACAAGTTTTACACACATACTCACACACCAGTACGTATAGGGACATTTAAGAGGGTTTATTCTCCAAATAACTAATTTCATGTTGCAGAAAAATGTGTTTAAAAATTGTGTATGGTGTCTTGTTCTTGTTCCAAGTTACCTTCCTGTCCACTGATTTTTGCCTCTCACAAAAGCCACAAAGCCTTCCAAGAAGACAGTAAAGGCTTATGCCATGCCTGAGCTTTAGTTACGCTGAAACTTGAAAGTTAAGTTGCACGACAAAAATGCAATGTCTAGGTATTATTATTATTTTTATTACTATTATTTTGATTTATGCCATAGTTTTAGTTTGTACTGTTTACCTTTTTTAAAGTAATGTGAAATAGATTTTTGTATATTTTTTTTTTTATTGATATATTTGTATTTTCATTTTTAATGCAATTTTGCAATTAAATGCATTAAATGGGTTTTGCATTCAGTTATTAATGTATGCAATTTCAGCAATAAAAATGTTAATTTTTCTAAAAAGAAAACAAATTAGTTGTTTATTTTAAGAGATCTATTTTATTATCTCTTGCATATTTAGTATTGCTCTTTAATAAAGAAAAAATACTTCTTATTCGATTACTCGATTAATCGATGGAATAATCTGTAGAATACTCGATTACTAAAATAATCGATAGCTACAGCCCTAGTTAAATGGCTGTCAATTGGTTATGTTTTATCATATTAATTGCATGATATAATAATTAATATGTTAAATTAATCACAATAAAATTACATATAACAATATTTGGTGAGAAAGTCAAGCTCATTTAAAACAGTACATGTGGAAAGCACAAATAATTGGGGATGTTTTGCACTTAGTTACTGAACAAATTCGAAATGACAAAAAGTTGTGTTTCTAAGGAAAGATTAAGACAACAGCTGAAAGAACTTTTAGAATTTGTAGAATTTGTAGCTTTTCTCAATGTTTTTTTTTTTAAAAGTTCAAATGAAGTGGCGTCTAACAATTCTGCACATTTGTGATCATTTGTTTTGGATACACTGTAAAGTCTCTTGCTGTCTGAGAAATATAATTACTGTTTGTTAGCTGGATATCAGTTATTTGTTTACCTGCCTATTTTGATTTCTCCATTACACTTTGTGTTGTGTTTGCTGAGGTTTACCCTTGCTTATAATATATTTCTGCTTATCAAAGTCTTCATGTTTAAATAAAATCAATTTTTGCTTAAACTAAGCTATTAGCTAAATTAAATTACAATTTTTTTTTTTAATTTTGTAATATTTTTATCACATCTTAATGTAATCAGTTATCTGTATTAAATCCTGTTTTTCTTACAAACACTGCAGTTTATCCAATTAATTTTCCATGGTGTCATATGAAGCATTTATAAAAAAAATTAAATAAAAATAATATAACTATTATTAAAGGTGGAGTGTTATTTGAAAAAATATAAAATAAATAAATACATAATAATTAAGACTGTTTTGTCCCACTTATATTCATTTATTATGTTGCTTTGTAAATTAGTTTCTTACTATACTTAAACCTTGCCAGGAAAGTGAATATAGTTAGGATTAATATTTGAGTACAGTTCCTCCCTGTAAGGATTTAAAGCACAAATTATTTTCTTGTTATCACTAGTAATTATGTTCATTCATAATGTGTGTCATGAGAGCTCTTACCCTTAGTCCAAAGAATTAGCAATCAGGCGCATTTTTAATCAGAGGGCACTTGGAACAGCAACCCCTCTGAAGCCAATCAAATATCCCTCATAACACTTCAGGCACAAAACGCACGTCCATAATCAACCACATGCTAGCACAGATTACATAAATATATAGATTACAGTCTAAAAAATAAATATATTTTCTTTCTTTCAGGTAAAGAAAACTCAATGATAACTAATTAAATTGTGAAGCGATGACAAATAGTCCCACAGTGGTTGACCACATGAATCATGATCATTTGCATACAAATTTTCTCTTCATTTGACTCTGATTGTTTGGTCGTCCTGAGTGTGTGTTCTGACTGAAAAGGAACCAGCGTGTTTATACAGCATGACAGATGACGGAGACCTCCTACGGACCGGGGTTATCAGAACAGCCCACATGAGGAAAGAGGATCATGGCAGCAACTGCGAGAGCATTAGCCGAGTGTAATCCCCCTGTGTGATGGGAGCTCTTACCCTGGCAACATCCTGAAGTGCCTGACAAACTCATCCCTGGTGGGAGTCCATGACTTTCCCTCTGCTCTCCCCTGGTCGGTCAGCATGAATGTATTCTTTGGTTTATAGAAAACGGCTTTATTTCAATAATGGTTTTAGGGTAGCCTACCATTTCTACATGTGCAACCTCCAAAAACTCATGTTTTCCTTGCCATTGTTGCCTTTGCCTTTGCCTTGCTTGCTAGGAAGTTTGTAGGGCACTCTTGTTTGCAAAGCTGCTTTAGAACAAAGTGTACCGTGAAAAGCACTATACTGTACAAACAAATTAAAAGAATAAATTTTTTCATGTATTACCAGTTTGGACACACTTGACTGAATTTGTTTCTTAGCTTCTAAAAGTGTATGGTTTCATGCTTGAATTTATTTATATAGCTTTACCACTACTGTTAAAAATTTGGGAGTCAGTAAGATTTTTATTTATATTTTTATTTTAAAGAAATTAATACTTTTATTCAGCATGCATTATATAGATCGAAAGTAAAAACAGATGTCTATTTCAGAAAAATGTTCTTTTGAACTTTCTTTTCATCAAAGAATAAAAAAAGTAGTTTCCAAAAAATATTAAGTAGCTGATCCCAACATTGATAATAATAATAAGAAAGGTTTCTTAAGCAACAAATCAGCATAATGATTCTGAATTCATGACTCATTCATGATTCATGATTCTGAATGCAATAATGAAGGAACATGTGACACTGCAGACTGGAGCCATGACTGCTGAAAATTCAGCTTTGTTATCACAAATAAATATATATTTTTAATTATTAGATTTGTTTTTTATATATATATTTTAATAATATTTGACAATATTTCTGTTTTATTAAACAGATTAGGATTAAATTACATTTTAAACTACAGAAAATATGGTTAAATTGTAATATTACTGATTTTATTTTTGATGAATGCAGCTTATCCTATACAACAAATTATATACATATTATTATTTGTTTTTTTCTTCTTTTTTTGGTCAATAACTCATGTATCTGTTTGTCTAATTTTATTGTTTTAATGACATTAATATTTTTCTAACATGTGGAAAATATTAAGAATGAGGATAAAGAACTGTCAGGTGTGTCTGATATTTTGACTTGTAGTGTATATAGGTGCATGTTACCAGAAATTAATTATTTTATCAGTGTCATAGACCTTAGTCATGGTATTGCTATTTACTTCAGTAGTCAAAAACCCAAGTTTTTGAAGTATTCAAGTTTTGAAAATTACATGTGATCTAGGACCTTTTACATTGCATGCCATATTTTAGTTTTTATTTCCTCGTTTCAGCACCAAAGCTCGAACTATGGAATTCGAAAGGGCATCATGACCATTTCTGGTGGCTAGATATACAGCCTTGATTAAAGAAAGAAAATAAAGAAAGATATAGACACCCTTTGAGGAATCTGAAGTATTTAAAGTTTTGCTGAAAGAAATGGCTCTGATCAAACTTTTTCAGCCATGGCTGATTTGAACCCTTTCCATATTCCCTAAAGCTTATATCTCTCAACAACTTTTTAGCCCTGTTAAATTTACAGCACAAACTGGCAGCGGTGGCTGCCAGAAATCCACTGTAAAAATATGGTGACAATGTTTCAGGCAATACAGAATGGCATGTTGGTACTTGAATTTCAGTAACTGATATAATAGCAACCTATAAATTTGCTTAAGATCTGATTTCCTAAATATGCATGGCTATTATGTTTCCATCTTTTCTGTGACCATATAATATTATTGTTATTATTAACTACAAATTTAATTAATTTTACATAAAATATAACAGTACAATAAGTTACACAGGGACCTCTGGGAACAAGCTTTTACTGTTTTTCACCATAAATTATACACAACTCATACTTGTTAGTACAAAACATCATTTTAACAATATTTTCACTACACTTCAAAAGTTTGGGGTCAGTAAGATTTTTAAATGTTTTAGAAAGAAGTATTTTATGCTCACCGAGGGAGGCTGCATTTAATTAATCCAAAATACCGTACTATAGTGAAATATTATTTCAATTTAAAACACTGCTTTACATTTTAATATATTTTAAAATGTAATTTATTCCTGTGATGACACTGTCATTACTCCAGTCTTCAGTGTCACATGATCCTTCAGAAATTATTGATTTGGTGCATAAGAAACATTTATTATCAATGTTGAAAACACCTGCTTAATAAACATTTTATTCATTATTATTTTTGATGAATAGTAAGTTAGCAATACAAATAGAAATACAAATATTTTATAAAACTAAATGTCTGTCACTTTAAATTAATTTAATGCATCCTTGCTAAATAAAAGTATACAAAATATCTTACTGACCCCAAACTTTTGTCTATAAAATGTATGTGGTAAGGTAACTTACCAATAAACACATTTTGACTGTATGTTTTTTTAACTCTTTTTTTTTGTTAAAATTACTATCATTTTTTACAATACAGAGGAAAGCAGGTACAGGACCCGAGGCTAAACCTTTTTATTGATGATCGTAACCCAAACAATCTACTCAGGCACTCTGCAACGTGTGAAGCATGGTAAACACCGAATACACATTATATAGATGAATTCTTTATGGCTTTGAATACATTATCTCTGTGCTAATAGTATCATTAGAATAGCTGGAATGTTGCCACCTTGTTATTCAGACATTTGTTCATGGAATGGATGACAAATAGACCGTTCGGACAAGTGCATTTTATACTCGTAAGCTGCCACATGCGATGCTGTGGCTCCACTCCTTTGGACTATACCTTCGAAACCTTGGCCGGTTTTTCCTTGTAAATCAATAAAGTGGTGCGATTAAGCTTAAGAGTAGAAAACGACTGTGGAGGCCACAAGCACAGGTACAGCCTTCCTTGTGTGCTCTTTAAGTGTTTTGTTCTTGTGAGACAGGTACCGCAACCCACTGAACACCAGCCTAAACAGTCCATAAATTATAAAGAAGACAGAACATCTAAAAGTGCTTCAGTGCTTTCCAGCATAAAATGATGTACCTCTATAATGGCATTCCCAATGGATGACACATCAAGAGCCTGGGCACAAGACACCAGCTCAGTTATAATTCAGCCAGGCACTTTACTTACGAACTGGAGCTAAAATGCAAAACATGTTCTGCGAAGAAATTCAACTTTTCATGTTACCTTTGCCGGAAAAGAAAAAAGGAGGAGGAAAAGCAATTTCAAAGGAATGGTGGACTAAGACGATACTGGTATTTCTGAGAATGAGAGTTGTTTATGTTCTTGTAACAGGTATTTATTAGACTGTAACCTTGAGCTCTATATGACTCATGAAAACATTTGAAGATGCTGCCCTAAAACACCAAAACTGTAGTCAGTGGGGTATGTAAGCTCCTCTTCTCTGTCTCTAGATCATACATTATACTGTGCCGTCTCTTGGAAATAATAGACTGGAATAGCAAATTATGCGCTTGTGTGTATGTGCACAACATCTAGAGAGACTTAGAGGCAGTGCCCCGTTCGTCCATCTTGACAAATTATCTTAAATTGGTCTGCTACAGGAATCATAATTGCAGAGTTTGCATGGCTCTGCTTGAATCTTTTGCTGAATTTCATTTCTTCCATTAGAAATATTCTCAGAGTGGATGAACCCTGTATTGTGGGTAAATCTTGTGGATTGACAGCTACTGGCCCAGCACAGGCATCAGTGAACAGAATCAGATACTCCTGAGAGGAAGCGCTTTTATGGTAGATCAGGGGTTAGCAGCCTCTATCATTTAGCACATCCTGTCAGCTAGCACTAGCAGAGTGATAGCTTCATTTCATGTTTTAAGGGACGGAGCAGTTTTGAATTGCACGTGTACAGCCGCTAGCAAGCAAAAAATACAGGCTGTAGAGCAAAGCACAAATCAGACGCCCTGCAAAAAGCAAAATCTTCACTCGCAAGTCATCTTTGACTCTTGATTTTGCACTTAGAGCTACCCAGAGAATTTTGTTATATATATATATATATATTTGTAATTTAATGTATTTTTTATTTTTAAATAAGTGTTTGCTTTCCTACATTATGAAACTTTTAGTTTTATAAATGGGGGCAACCTATGAAGGATGAACAAATAATGTCATCACATTTAATATAACTTTCAAATTCGGTAAAACTTAAAGCTTTAAAGGGGTCATGTGACGTTGCTAAAAAAAAAAAAAATTTATTTGGTGTAATGAAATGTGTTAATGCGGTTTAAGGTTCAAAAAACATTATTTTCCACATATGGTACATTATTGTTTCTCCTCTATGCCCTGCCTTTCTGAAACGCGTTGATTTTTACAAAGCTCATTGGTCTGAAAAGCGAGGTGTGATCTGATTGGTCAACTATCCAGTGCATTGTGATTGGCCGAATACCTCATGCGACGGAAATGTTACACCCCTTACCATTTGCACACACACGAATATTTGGTTTGAACTGTTCTGGAACAGTGTTGTAAATACAACTTAACCACTGATTTCTAGTTGTGACCTCTTTTGGAAGGCCAAACAAAGTAGTTTCACTTTCACAATGAAACACACAGCGCCTCCACGACATGGTGGCGGCAGCAACAGCGAGAATCAAAGTAACACCTTCTTTCTTTGCGTGAACATTTGGGCGGTGTTATGCAAATCTTCCCATACAGTGACGTAGACATGTGGGGGCGTGTTTAAATTAGGTGTTTTTGCAGCGTGTTTCTTCATTTGCATGTGTTGTGAGGATTTGCAGCGTGTTTCTTCATTTGCATGTGTTGTGAGGATTTGCAGCGCGTTTCTTCATTTGCATGTGTTGTGAGGATTTGCAGCGCGTTTCTTCATTTGCATGTGTTGTGAGGATTTGCAGCGTTTCTTCATTTGCATGTGTTGTGAGGATTTGCAGCGCGTGTGTTGTCAAACTGATGAAGATGTTTTCTTAATTTGCTGGTGTTTTTTCAATTTGCATGTGTTTTCTTAAGTTGCAGCGCGTTGAGCTCTCTCGGCCACCGTAGGGCAATGACTTTTAAGTCGTTAACTGGCCTACCATGAATTGCTGTGTAGATTTATAGGGGTATTTTTGTTCTTTGTATTTTAATCCGTGTGATTGTAATGCTTTGATATGTGACAATGTAAATACACAAGGGGAAAACTAACAGGCATTACTGAATGTACCCACACTGAGCTCACGTGACCCCACTTTCATCAACGAACAGTGCGATCCGATTCGCGAACAAATAGGTGCGTTCGACTTGAAGCACGGCTACAGACAGCAGTCAACGAGAGTAGCCGCTTGCAGTGATAAACGTGACTCAACGTAACATTGCGACTACAGTAAAAAAGCTTTTACTGTTCTAAAAACAGAGATTTTACCACACGTGACAGTGACGTGCCGTCTCAAATCGGACAAAATTACTAACCGGCATGCACTGCTTCAAGTCAGATTGCCATCAATCTGCGTAGTGCTGCATGAAGTCGAATGCACCTAACACTTGCACAGAACTCGCTCTTATTTAGCCCTTTGAATTAGACTCGGTCAGTGAATCATTCAGAGCCGGCAATGCGAGCCAGATTGTTACCGAAGTAATCAATTATCGATAGTACTGTAAAAACAATTAATTTTATCGTTTAAAGGTCATTGTTTAGCAGTAAGGCTCATTCGACTGTATTTTCCTCTCTTTTCTTTTTAGCCGAGAGCCTTGTTTATGCACAATAAATGCACACACATTATACATTATCACTTACTCCACCGGCCTCGCTCTGTTCCCACGGCTCTCGGCCCCGCCCCTCTCGTCACAGATATTAATTTTACTGAAATAATGTGCACTGATCAATCAGACACAACAACAGGACCAGGATATGGACAAAAAATGTAAAAAGCAGGCTAACCTACTATTTTTAGCCTACCTTAAGAAACTTGTAATCGCTGATGAAAATTCAGCTTTGCCACCATAGGAATAAATTAATTATATTTTAAAGTATATTCAATCATAAAAATTCAAATTAAAAAAATGAATTGTAATAATATTTCACAATATTGCTGTTTTTACTGTATTTTTGCTTAAATAAAATCAGATAGATAGATAGATAGATAGATAGATAGATAGATGTTTAACACATGAAGAATATGCTTTATTTTTATTTGTTTTATTTACCACTTTATGTTGACGTGACATTTTTCATGTAACCCTCTTTACACTTTTGACTGGTTTTTTTATATATATATAACCTAGCACCTATTTCTTGCAACCCTTGATAAAACGTTTCATTTCCAGATTTCCCATTGCTTTGCTAAAATATGATTCGTCACAGTCATGAATAGTTTTTGCCTTTCAGTGACTGACTTGCGGTGAAAATCTCTTGAGCTTGGCGGCACTTTATAAAAGCAATTTTCACCACAGTGGTAACCCTGTATTTGAAGGTCTACCAAACAATGCACACTCTTTTATTTTGCTACTGTGACGTTAGACGTATCTGTCAAGAAAAGGGGTGTGAATTGAAAAGTATATGTGACCTGAGTGGTGCTACACTTAAGTATGTTTTCCTGTCAGTTTGTTGTGTGATGCTGTTTTAAAATTGTTCAGAATTGTTTTCAGATGAACTGAGCTATATTAGGCCCTGAGGTGATGTAAAGACTAAATGTGATTGTGCATTTCTCTGTGTTTATGTGTGAATCTGCGCCAATGTGTCAAAGGAGGGGAAAACAGTGACAATTTTGTATATTTTGCCTTCAAGAAATTTCTTGCCCTCATTATACCATTTTGGCCTTCTGGATATGCTTTCCCTTTCTTTCTACTGAAATGACATTTCATAAAAGTAGACATTTGGCCTACTCTTAAAATGCACCACGTAAAGCAACTGGATTACATGGAAAAAGTTGTAAAACTACGTTATTACCTCAGTCTCAACTGTAACTCACTTTATCAGAAATAAAAGCCCTATCCATGAAAGCAGAGTCATCTTATCACTTCAGTCTGCTTCCTTTGGCCTGGAGGAGACTGAGGTGATGAGATTCGGGTGAATGCTGAGATCAGACATGACACAGTATCTCTCAGCACTAATTGGACATTTCATGTGGTCAAGCATTGACCACAAGCTCCATATTTTGTAGACTTGTTGACAGTCATAAACCTCTAGCCTACAGCTGTTATGAATGATCATTTACAAGGCATATAAACCTGGCTTCCATCTTGTAACCAGCCCACATGTGTGTCCCTGAAGTCAAGTGCAGTTTATCACTAGGCTTCTGATATGATCACACAATTGCATTATGGGTATAGAAATCTACTTTCATATCTTAAGGGACAGATGCTTCAAGTGACATTTGCATCTGCTGCCTCAATGTATTTTGGCCAGGATGCAGTTTAGGAAGGAAATTTTTCTTAATGTTTTACACTTTACTATTTCATTAATTCATCCAAACCTCATTGGTTTTGTGCCATAAAAATCAATATCTGACTAAATTATAAATTATATTGTAGAATTACACTATAGGACTATTTTTTTTAAATGCACATTTAAAGGAATAGTTGAAGCTAAAAATGTACTCTCCCTCAGGCCATTCAATATGTAGGTGAGTTTGTTTCTTGATTGGAACAAATTAAGAAAACACACACACACATATATATAGATATATATATATATATATATATATATATATATATATATATATATATATATATATATATTATACTATACTACATAATGATGCACTTTTCACTTCACAAGATGTTGATGATTATTCTTGTGATGTTTTTATCAGCTGTTTGAACTCTCAATCTAACGGCACCCATTCACTACAGAGGATCCATTGGTGAGTAAGTGATGTAATGCTAAATTTCTCCAAATCTGTTCCAATTAAGAAACAATATAATCGACAAGAATAGAATCACTGAAGTTGTAAATTAAAAAAAAAGGATTACTGGCATATGTTTTAGAAGAAAATACTATTCCAGTCTTTCTCATTTTAAATGTCGTGTTTACATGTTTAATTCAGTGTGTTACTTGCCATTTCTTTATGATTATCAAATTTCGAAATGTTTGCTTTTTTTCAGTGTACCTTATATATAAGAACTTTTTCAAAAGGTATATGAATAGTTAATTATAACTAGTTATGGTTAATTATTCATATTTCCCCATGAGCTGATTCGCTACACTTGACACTAGTTTAAATTATATGTATGTATTGCAAAGCTGCAGTTTCAGAGTAGCTTCCCAAACATTGCAAGCCACATACCCTAATAAAATGTTCCATATACTGGCTGAAGAAAGGATCTTGGGAACACTCTGCAGCATTTGTGTCAGCCCAGGAACTCTGTCCCAGGAGATGCTCAGGCAGTACCTGTCACTGTAGCTCTCTCCGCCCCATAAATCTTCACATAGCATAGCCTTGTGTTACTCTGCCAAGAAGAATTAGGGCTGGAAAACGAGAAGCCATGACACGAAGACAGAGCTTCCACCTGAACCACAGGGGACATGGAAGCACAGTAGATGTGCCACACAGCCAAAACGCGTGGTAGTGTGGGGGAATATGAGGTGAGATTCCCCTATAAGGAAAATCTGCTGTTACTGATGCAATGTAGAATATACAAAATCCATCTCATATCATTTAAAGCAGCGTTTTTAATATAATGCTACAAAGTTCCAAAAACATGCATGCTTTAAATGGCATAATAAAATGAATATACAGTACATGGCTCCAAGTGAATTCTCTATCCTTAGTACTAACTGTAAATGTTGGTAGTATACTTGATGTCACAGCAGAAACAAGGGAGGCACTTGAAAATCTTAATGTTTTTTTTTGGCCCATCTTTAACCTACATGCACTACTAAATTCAATTATTTTACCGTGACTTAATTCATTTGAGTAGTAACTACGTTACTGATTCCATTTGAGTCCTACTTTAGATCTAACTGAATAAAACGACTCCATTATTTATAACAATTATTAAATTGGCATGATATATATATATATATATATATGCAACATAGAAAACCAAAATGAAGGGTCAGCTATGCAGTGTTGTCAGGGATATTATTCATAAATATCTGATCACTAAATGCTGACCAATCAAGTAATCCAGAGAGCTGTGTGATAAATAACACCAACACAACAACATGCCTCTGGGGGTCTCCTGCCCCACTTCTAAGGAGGTCATCTTTACCCAACTTCACCTTACTACTAAAAAACTTTTCACCCTGAAAATCATAATAAAATACTTTGCCCACAAATTCTCAATTAAAATATGCATAAAATGTAATCATAATGTACAGCAAACACTATTATTGTCACGAATCCGGTCCGTGGGCTTCAGGCTGATTGCCACTAGAGGTTATTCTCCCATTACATTGACTCTCACACCACACAGACTGTTACACATCACCCTGGACTGCATTTCCCATCAACCATTGCACTGATTACATGCCCACAGCTGAATGCACTGATCACACACACACACACACAGCTGAATCCAATCAGACATGCTACATAAGCCATGGACTTCCTCTCGCTCACTGCCGAGTATTGTTCTGCATTTTTCACTCCCCAAGTGTTAGCTGCCTTACTGAGCCATTCCGTGTTTTTGTCTCATGTATTGTTTTGCGTGTATCCCTGTTTAGCGGATAGCTACCTTACCGAGCCGGTTTTCATAGTTTTCTTAGTCTAGTCTTAGCCTTGCCTTGTCTTTTTTCCTGGTCTCTGATTCACGCCACATCTCTTGGATTAACCCTTTGCTTGCTGTTTCTGACTCTGTTTGCCCCTGCTTGGACCTTTGCCTTCTACCTGGATTTATCTCTTGTCTTGCCTTCGATATACCCGTTTGACATTGTCTGACCCATGCCTGTTAAAACCATGTCTCTTAATAAAAGCTTGCACATGGATCATCACGCCTCACGTCTCGTCGGTCCCATTACAATTATCCTATGACAAAAATCAGATAATTTAATCTCAAAACTGTTCAGATGGAATAAGCAATACAACTGTCACTAAGACTTCGAATAAGAATAATAATTCAACAAATTAGATGTAGTTTTATATACACTAACATTGGAAGATTTCAAAAATGAGCATTTATTGGAAATGTGTTGGAACAGTTTGTGTCTTTAGTCTTCCCTTTGATCAATTTAATGCATCCTTGTTAAAATTTATTTTTTTCCAGATAAATAAATAAAAGGGGAGCGGAAGGCACTTTTCCCCATCTTACTCTGTCATCTACAGTATATGCATAAATAACACATTTCATCAATAAAACAAACAATAGAGACAGTATATGCAGTATACTACCAGACAGGCATTTACAAAATATCATGACCTTGCATATGTTTCAAAAGTCCTTACTTTGATGTCTATTATTTTCTCAGAAACACTTCGCCAATCAGGCCTTCTGTCAAACCTTATCTCCCCTCATCGCTATCTGCTGCTCTGCAGAGGAACCCGAGCCCTTCGCCAGACAGCCTGTGAATGCGCAGAGGTTTGGTCTCTCAGGATAGGCTGTAGTGTAAGTTCTATCTAAGATAAGACAGGTCATCAATAACCCTGTCCTACATGAGTGAGAAGTGATTCCAAATCAATGTTTGTATTTTGCTTCTTTAACTGTTTAGCTTTATAGTGAACTGGAACAATGCATTGCACTGAATTTATTCTTAAAAAAAAAAAAAGTGTGACTACTGATCCTGTAATGTTTCTTCCCTAATGCCATTTACAGATTATTCATGGCTATAACATAAACCAAAATCTGCATAACTTAAATATCATTATTAATTAAATTTTGAAAAACAGGAGTCGTGTGGATTACTTGTGGAGTATCGTGATGTTTTTAACGGCACCCATTCACTGCAGAGGATCCATTGGTGAGCAAGTGATGTTATATTGTTCTGGTGAGGAAATAAACTCGTCTACATCTTCAGTAGCCTGGGGTTGAATACATTTTCTATTAAATATTCCTTAAAAAATTCATTTAAACTTCAAATAAAATTACCACTTTAGATCAACTCAGTTTTCATTTAATTTAAAAGAGTCACTAACCTCAAATACCCTCAAGCCTACAGATGATGTTGGCATTGGTTTTATGAAAATTGTCTATTATGAAATTGAACTAATTTAATGCATATGTCCAGTCTCTGACAGACTATGATCTACATTTATCTATCTCCATGTCAGCCATGTGTCCTTGCTGGCCGCAGTTTTCTCTACAAGCTTCCTTATACAAAGTAAGATTCTGGTTTGTAGGTTAATATCTATCAAACAGAATTATCTGATTATATGCCTTCCTTTGTAGTCCCCATTTTCTTACGTACAACGCTGGAATAGTTTTAAGCAAAATTGCTTTTATCTAGAGCCATTATCATTTGTCGCCAGCATAAATAGAAGCAAGCCATCTCTGTGATTTACCGTTCGACCAGATTTATTTCCCCCTTTCCAATCACACAGAGTGGAAAAAAATCTTGTAAGTCTCAACTCTGCACTCTCCATGTTACATTTTAGCAATGATGCACATTGATGCACAGTAGCTGAATTTTTATACTTTATGGTCTCAACCTTCCATACTCACTGAAGGACAAGAGCTGTATAGTTTACTAGAGCATATCCAACATCTATAGCTTGTTATTGGCAGTGAAAGGCTCTGATGGGGAACACATGAATAGGGTTTTTAAGATATGTCCAATTAATTTTGTTCAGTGCAGTTGTAGGGTGTGTTAATACTTGTAATTCTGTTATCTTGCTTATTTGGACTGGACCAAAAAAAGAAAATTATTAGTGTTCGCTAATTCTGTCATTTTTAACACCGAACCTAAAGGCACCTAAAGTGTTCTGGGTTAAATGTGCCAGTTGCATGTGTGTATATGGTATTTTTAATAGCTAAGAATTTACGAAGTGCTTACAAAATGTGTAAAGGAGTCAAAACAGCACCAGGAATACCTCAATTTGCACACAGGGAGATCTGCACAAGCAGATGGCGGTTCCAATGTCTGAACCTAATTGTAATGGGCAAAATTACTCCTATGACAGGTATGCTTGAGCATTCTGTAACTTTTAGGCTTATATCTTGTTATATCACATCCTGTTTTCAGTTCATTTACATGTCTTCGATCTACAATACATTCATATTTCTGTCAAACCCCTGAAAAGGTGGGTCTCGGTCCACTTGTTGTGCACCAAGGTTTGAATGGCAGCATTCATACTTATTGAAATGAAATGCACTAAAACAGCAATTGCACTAGAGTTTGTTTTAATCGAACCAGACCTGCCTTCATTCTCATTTAGTCTTGTGTAAACATTTTACCCAGCAAAGACTAAAATATAGCAGGTCAAGCTAGGCTAATTACAGTCAGACACACTGAGCCGTGGCGTTTGTGTAGATGACACAAGATTGAATCCAGCTTTCGAAATATCCCAATAATTTCCTATCCACTCTCATTCAACACATACCATCAAATATATAGTGATGTATAGATTCAACAGCAAGTATACCTATTGACATGCTGACACAGTAACTAATGTATGTAGTCACGAGACCCTCCCCTTGAATAAATTCAATCACAAGTGATTACAAGAGACACATTTGAGATGCAGTGTGCAACATGAGGTGTATTAAGGGCCATTAAGGTGTTGATTGGATTTTGCAGCTGATTCCTTGAATTGCACTGCCTTCTGTATGAAATGGATGCATGACAATAATGCAGATATAGATATAAAACTTCACATATAGCCTAACAGCTGTTAGTCTTCTGGAATAATGACAAACATGCAAAACCAAATGATTGAGATTCCTCAAAGAGAGCAGATCTGCATATAATGAGTTCACACTTACAGTATAAAATATTATTATACTTTTGTTATATACAAAACCATGTTGGATGAGCTACTCAAATTTTAGCTTAGCTACTAGCTTCTGTGAAAATTATATAATCATTGATCAAAAATGCATGTTAATTAAAAATGCCAAGATCATTTTGCTAACCTGATTGACTGATTCATTGAAAAGAATGAACACAAAAGAGTGAATTTGCTTGACCAACTTGAACCCATGCAAACTCGCCCTCACACTTATCACTGAAATGACTGGAATCAATAAAATGCCTTTGCCATTGAAAAGGCACATGATAACTTCATTATATAAAGTGACGATATTGCCATACTGCACAAAACACTATTTATATCACTATTTTATATTGTATGGAGCAATTACTCTTAATTGGAGTTGCACTGTTGGTTTCTTTCACAATAGGCTAGCTAATTATTGACAGCTCACGAGCACAAAAGGTCACCATGTAGTGTAGTGCAATTACCTCCAACATTATTAGCGTAACTCATATGAGCACACTCATATGGTCCCTTTGATGTGGTACAGTCAGAAATCTCATTACAGTCACCATGGGCAAGTTAAATTGGTCATGACTTGAGGAATATGTACTTGGACAGGTGCACAACAACATGATGCCAGCTAGCATTGTTTCCTCTACCGTTGCTGGCAGGATACAGCATTTGTCTGCGGTTTGCTTTCAAACAAATTCAAATGGAAGCAACATGAAACCATCATCACCGGAAGCAAGAACAAGCTTGAGTTCCAATAAGATATCTCAGGGGTTGCGCAGGTGACTTGATGGCAGGGCCGTTCATCTTGAGGAACAGTGCAGAAGGCGAATTTGTCATTTAACACCACAGGCTCTTACTGATATATGCCACCTATTTCTTCTCTGCACACTGTACCACCTTCAACCAGCAATAATTCACACAGCTGAATATCTTACCTGCATAAACAGACAAAATCCTACATGCTTCTTCAATGCACAGCACATTAGCATTTAGCCAAAAAAGACAAGGGAGATCATTATCGCAAGTGGCTTATTTAGAGGCAACGATTTTTTGATTCGACTCTGTGCTGATGCGTGATGACTGCACACATTGCGCTGTTGACTCTGCACAATAATTTGTCTCAAAGTCTGGCAGGAGCCGGGCCACCACCCACCATATCCATCACAGCCTTTGCCAAACTGGCATCTCCCCACAGTCATCCCTTTTACAAAGTGCCACGTCATGTCTTTCTGAAGGACAACAGAAGCAAATAGTTGACTGTTGTAGCTCAGATCAGACATGGCCCTCCAGCAATGCAGCAATGACACAACGTCAACGAAAGCAAGAACGCTAGTCGCCTTTACAGTGATTGATCAGGCTCTGATAAAGTTCCCTCAGGTGGCGTAGCACATTCGCAGCATGGTGCGTATTTGCATCTTGAATTGTTGTGTAATTAAAAGCAAAAATATATCAAATAAAATCATTTTTTAAAACTATAATAAAATAAAATAGAATAATAAAATAAAATAAAATAAAATAACATGTTATTAAGTATTAGTTTATACATAGTATAATAATAATAATAATAATAATAATAATAATACATAGTATATATAGTACAGTATATAAAAAATGTGCATTGACAAATATTTGGTTCTAAATAGCAAATACATTTTTCGAATTTTTCGACTCGAATACATTTTCCTGACTCCAAAACTAAATCAAAACAAATAAAATAAAATGGACATAAATAATTTTTTTGTATTAAATGTATTAAAAGTGTAGACATTTTAAAATAATAGCCAAGTTATCTTTGGCAGCCCTATAACTGAAACTAACATAAACAAAATAAATTAAATAAACAGTAAATAATATTAACAACAACAATAATAATAATAATAAACAAACTGAAAAAAACAAAACTATAATAACCCTGTGAGTCAATCTCATAATTTGGCTTTAGAAATTTGAGCACTAAATATTACCAACAACCATTTACTGTTCTTTAAACTACATCTCCACATACAGGAACCATTGCCCAGATCCCTGAATTGAAAAAGCACTAGAATCACATTAATAAACTCTTTACTGCCTTTGGTTTATGAATTAGCATGGATATGACAGTCCTTTCTAACTCTAGCCAGAATTGCTTAACTCAAACTGACAGTTTCTTTATTGGGCATTGGTATAGTGGAAGCTAGGAAGCCAGGGCGGCATCTGGTATAAGAGAGTTAGAAACAATCTGTAAATTGAAGTTAGACCCCTAAACGGATTTAAAGCATATCTAAATACCACTACGGTAACGTTTAAGCCTCTGCAGCACCATGGCTTTCAAATGTATATCATGGTTCAGTGATTTAGCTTTTTTTACAGGAGCTGCTCCACACTGCAGCACAAAAGAGCTCTGTTCTGTCAAAAGCAAAACGTTTGCTTGTTTAACTCAATATTATACCCATGACCAAAAACTTTAACCGTCACTGACTTAATTGCGTACAGTGGAAGCACTTTTATTTGCAAGGGTTATTTCTGAGCGCTGTATTCAGAACACATGTTATTGCTACATTTTCTTGACACACAGTTCCTCAGGTCCCCGATGTGTTCAACAATGACCTTGGAAGACTCATGGGCTCTCAGTCACTAATGCGCTGCTGCAGAGGAGGCACAAATCAGGATTCTGGGAGCATTTCTGTGGCATTTCTCTTGCATTTTAGAAAGCCCATGAATAAAAGCGCACAAGCAAACAATGCAGGGGGAGTGTGATATTGTAGCATTTTTGTTAAGATGGAAATGACATTGTGGGTGAGATTCATTAGCTGATGTTACCCTCTGGTTGTGCCTTCAAAATAACATGTGGTCGTAAAGTAACAATTAGTGCCAATTAATGACTACCTTTTGATTCATCATGCTAATAAGTGTTTAAAAATGTATTTATTTATTCATTCATTCATTAATCAAAAAACAGCTCATAAAACATTTCAATACATGCTTTAGGTAACACTTTGTATAGGGACCAAATCTCACTATTAACTAGTTGCTTATTACCATGCCTATTATTAACATATTGGCTGTTTATTAGTACTTATAAAGCACATATTCTGCACGACCTACAAAATTCCTACTAAAATGATTATAGATATAATATAATATAATATAATTAGTGCTGTCAAACAATTAATCGCGATTAATCGCTTTCAAAATAAAAGCTTTTGTTTATATAATATATGTGTGTACTGTGTATATTTATTATGTATATATAAATACGCACACATGCATATATATATTTAAGAAAAATATGTTGTTTATATATTAAATATATTTATAAATTATATAATTTATAAGAATATACATATATGCATGTGTATATTCATTAATGCACTATTGATTCATTAAAAAGATTGAGAATGTGCACACATATGAATGTTTTTGATTCAAGCAGACAGATCCTCACTCTGTTGTTTTGTGGATGTTACTGAGTCACGCGTGACTAACTGTCCTCTCTGAACATAATGAAGACACATACCACACGTCTGGCGCTGCGCCTGACAGGAGCAGACTTCAATTGCTGACAGCACGCACACACTACTGTTATGTTCAGCTTTTGCATGATTTAAGCCTCAAAAGCATCTATAACAGTTTTTATGACAGTTTATGTGCACTGTACTAAATAATCATTACGTTAATGTATGTAAATGCATGTTAAACAAAAAAAGTGATACCAGATTGCATTTAACATCATTCAGAAGCAATGTAACTAAGAAAGTCTTCCAAAAGGAGCATTTACTACAGCAAAAGTAACTAAAAAGATAAATAAATCCATGTTAGGAGAAACCCAAGAAGCATATGTGAATGATAAAAAGGCATTTTAATATTTTAAAGGTTTTAAAAAGAGTAATATTTTAAGATTCTTCAGGGAAAGGGGGGGATGGAAGGAATGAAGAAAGAAAGATTCTCTTATTATGAATAAAAGCTGACATTTTTGTCCGTTCTCCATTCTGCCGTGTCCTGCCGCTTTGTCAGTTCTCAGAGATGAAGCCATCTTATCTGTTAAGCCTGAGCAGCATCTGTTGTTCTATAATGAAAGAGATTACTTTAATACCAAAAATCACTTTATCTTTATTCAAGCTTTTGAGCTCTTAGAAGACATCTTCCATTTTTTGTTGGATGCCACGAAAACTTCTGGAACAAATACCTTCTGATCTCTGTTCCAAAATCTAGCGACATGCCTACCTAGACAGCGTTTTAGATATCACAGGTATCTTTGATCCAGATTCTGTATGTAATGCAACAAGCTCTCCGAAAATTCAAGTTAGTGAAAAAGTGACAAAAATTATAGACTATAGGCCTACATACCCTATATTTTATTCAGTGTTGAAAACTATTTATAAAAAAAATTCAGTTTTAAATGTGTGTATATCCATTATGCATTTTTATGCTCATCATTGTATAATGTTATCATCTGCAAAATCTATTGAATAGCGACCCAAGTGTAGTGAGGATCACTATTTGGATTGGAAGTGTGTTCATTTCATTTAGGATGCAGTCTGTATAGACAGTAGAGATGGTGTTGGAACAGTTTCACAACAGTTTTTACTGCAAAACCAGACAAAATACTATAGTAGTTAAAGGAATTGTTCACCCCAAAATTAACATTTTATAACTCACCGTCAGGACATTCAAGATATAGATTAATTTGTTTCTTCACCAAAATAGATTTGGAGAAATTTAGCATTACATTCCCATGTGGCTTTAAAGGAATAGTTCACTCAAAAATTAACATCTGATGAAAATGTACTCATCCTCAGGCCATCCGAGATGTAGATTCAAGATTCAAGATTTTTATTTGTCACATACTCAGTTATATATATGATACATAACCAGTAGTGAAATGTAAGTTAGGTCCGTTCCATAGATTGTGCAAATTTAGATAAGTATAAGACAAAGAAGTAATAAACATGGAGATAAGATAATAAGACTGTCCAAAATGTAATTAAGAGCCTGAGAGTACAGGGCATTACACAATCTTAGAAAGGAGAATATATAATAAATATTTAAAGAAACAGGAATGTACACGTGAGGAATATACTGAGGAATGTACAGAGAAGAATTTGAAGTGAAGTACAACAGTGCAGGTTGTTACATAGCAGCAACGAAACCACAAAGAGCTGTGTGCAGCGACAACTTGAGATGAGTTTGTTTCTTCATCAACAAAAATTTAGCATTGCATCGCTTGCTTCACCAGTTGATCCTTTGCAGTGAATGGGTGCCATCATAATGAGAGTCCAAACAGCTGATAGAAACATCACAATAATCCACAAGTAATTCACATGTCTCCAGTCCATCAATTAACGTTTTGTGAAGCAAAAAGCATTGTGTTTGTAAAAAACAAATCCATCATTAAGGCATTTTAACTTTAAACCATCACTTTTGGCCAAAATACTTGTCCATCATCCATAATAATGGTTCCTCGAGTGAAAAAGTCCACCCTCTCACATCAAAATCCACCAACATATTTGTTTAGAGCTGTTTTAGACTGTTTTCACTTGTAAACGGTGCTTGATCTGTGCATATTTCTCTCCTGTTTCAGATAAGATTACTTTTTCACTTTAGAAAGCAATATTTTGGAAGAAGGAATCATATTTTAGCTACAAGTAACAGTATTAGTGGTTGATTTATTGATTACAAACATGAATATTGTGATTTTTTTATCAGCTGTTTGGACTCTGGTTCTGACGGCACCCATTCACTGCAGAGGATCCATTGGTGAAAAGTGATGTAATACAAAATTTCTCCAAATCCGCTCCAATGAAGAAACAAACTCATCTACATATTGGGTGTTCTGAGGATGAGTACATTTTCATCATTTTTGGGTCAACTATTCCTTTAAGAATATTTTTGCAGAGTATTAAGTTGCAAAGTACAAACTGTTCAGTTCGCATTATTGAATGTTGTTGGTCGCTCCCCACAATAGGTTATCTCAAAACTGCTGTGGACTTTGTCTGCCTCAGCTCAATACATGTAACAGATCAGTAATTTATCAGCAAAGTATCAGTGGTGTAGCACCGATATATCAGGGACAGAGAGTAATTGTTTGGGTGGTTCAGCATGACTGGGATCCAAATGTTCTTTGCAGAGAAAGTCATTCAGCGCTTTTGATCTTTTCACTTTAAATTCACAGTGCAATGTCGCATGATAGATGATGGGAGAGAGAAATAAATATTTAAAATGCAGGGCAGACAGGAGTGGAAGATGGAGCTGTGGGTGTTCCACCATTCAAAGGCAGTTTGAACAATAGAAGCTGCTCCAAGCCACCCAGCGTCCCCTCACAGCGATCCCTCCCCCCATGCCCTTCTGATGTCGGTTCGTTTCACCGAGCTTACTTTAGCGTGACTGATAATGAAAATGCAGGTAACGACCCATTTTCGAGGCGGCAAATGACAATGACAGCAGCCACTGAATGTTCGGATCAAATAGCCAGGGGTGCGATTGCACTGAAAGCCAGACCTGGAGCCATTTGCGCCTCTGGCTTCTCCAGAGCTCAGTGAGTTAGCAGTAATCGAATCATATGAGAATGCAGGGAGGCTAAGAGAGATGTTGCACAGCCAGAGAACAGAATAGAGCCTTGGGTGGCAAACAGAGAGAACTTACAACCAAGATGACGAGCCTTGCAGGCTGGTTTCAACTTCTTTTTGGACCAGTGAATGCCTGCATAGCTGTGATGCAGCCTGGCACCCGGAAAATACAGTGGAGTACAGTCTGCATGGACACAAAGCACAAAATCAAGAAAGTTCGCATTTTTAAAGTCTTATGCAGAAATTATACACGTCATGTAAATATATACACACAGTATGCATACACACACACACACACACACAATATGCCATTTAAAATAATAGAAATTACATTTATAGTACAATATTATAAATGTTTTCCATCTACAGTATATCAACTATACATGAGCTTTAATATAATATATTAATAAATACATATTTTGAATGAATGAATGCATCATTCATTCATTCATATTTTATATTTATAATATTTTGTAAATGGTAAACTATATATTACATATGATATTATTGGTAGGCTATAATATTTACAATGTGTTTGCAATACACACATACACACATTTATACATAATAATCAAATATAAACAATTTAAAATATAAGAAATGACAATAATTTATAGAATAATATTTTAAATGTTTGCCATCTATATCAGGTATACATTCATTTAAATATAATACATAAATACATATTAATGAATTATCTATCCATCCATCCATCCATCTATCTATCTGCATACAGTATGGATGGGAAGATTCCCCGATTCGCTCAGTGCATCGGCATAAAAAGATAACGATGCCATGCATCGGTTTAAGGTCTTCTTAAGAATAAGCGTGCACAAATTAGTGAGGTTGTGTGAATTTAATTTGTCGTTAACAGAACCGCTTTAGCCCGGATTGATTTGTTAGGTTATTTCAAGTCAGGTTTTGGACTTTAATTCCAGTTTTTCTCAGGTCTCCGTGGTGTTGTGATGCGTCATATTCATGCAGCAGCAGTGATGAGAGAACGTGCTTGAGAAAGTTTAGAGAGGACAAATCAATCTACATATAAAATATTGGTCACAGATTATTGGTCACTTTCTAAATAATAAAGTATACCGCATCCACTAGTAATTATATATAAATAAATCGGTTTTTACCGATGCAAATATGTTAGAAACGATGCATCGCGATATAAATGGCAACTCGTAGCCGATACACACTTTTTAATGTCGATCATGGATCAAATCAATCCACCATGACAAACAGCGAATATATCTGTGCTGTTTAATGCATTTGAGATGTTGTGTTTTTCTCAGTGCATAACTGACATGTCACAGGTATACTTTTCATCTGTAAATGTTAGAAAGTCATGCAAACATATTCATTTTGCTGTCAGGAGTGGGCGAGGCACGCAAGAGCAACAAGCGCAGCTGCACGCATGCGCACTAAACAGACTGACCGCAATCGAATAGGCGCGCAATAATTCCGAGTAAAATATACATTCTGCTAAAAAATTTGTTTTTGGACATTAAATGTGTCTTTTGTAGATTTCTAAATCTACATATAAAGTGTATTTTTATGATAGCAGTAACTGTACGTGGAATATTGTAATGGGTAAATCAAATGTAAGCTAGTAGGCTACAGTATTAATTACTAAGCTCAAATGAGTTAATGTGTGTTTCTTATAGCAGTTAAAATGTAGTCATTTTCTTTATTTATTTTCATTTTTAATTCAGTGATTTTAACTTTTAATTTAGTTATTGTAATGCTTTGAAGAGCAATTTTAGATTGTAATGTTCTAATGTTCTGCTATCTGTTACCTGCAAACTACCGGTATAAAAGGTACAGCTGTAATAAAACCAGAGAGAAAGGCTGCATGGCTAGAAACTGTAAAAAAAAAAAAAAAAAGCCAAATAATAGTATGTGAGAGAGTGGTAATATCATTGTGTTCCTGTTGGTCAGTGTTAGAGGAGCTTAGCTTAGCCGGACAGTTAGCCTGCTTTAGACCAGGTTAGTTTCCCAGCATAAGTTGCCACAGTGACTAAGCTTGATCTAGGCCTATATTAAATTTGCTTTATGGAACCAAATCATTTGACAATGAGTCAAACTTACTGAAATAAGCCTGGCTTATTTGGCTAACTTGTTTTATGAAACAGGCCTCGAGGCATTAAAAGTGATCATATTTTCTCCATTGCATCGAATCGCATTGTGTTGAATCGAATCGAAATCGGATCACACTGCATCGTAATAGGGGGTGAACCGTATTGCATCGCATCGGTAGCTGCTTCATATGTATCTTTAATGTGTCGTATCGTTGGCTATGCATCGAGATGCGTATCGTATTGGCCTGAGTCATGAGATGCACATCCCTAACATACAGTATAGGTACTACATATATGTGTGGCCACATCATAACTAGAAACACCAAATTATCTTGAATTAATTTCCAGAATATATATATATATATATGCCATGTGTGTATACAATGTTTCACTGGATCTCACATTCTCTGAATTAGCATTTACTTTCAGGTATTTCTGCACTAATGGACAGAAATTGAGTGGACAGATGTATAGGTGCATCCGTTTATGCACGAAGAGGCATCCATATTGATTGAATTTCATATGGATTAACCGTATGGGGAGTCTGGTGGAGGAAAACAAAATCAAATGCCTCTCTGACCCTGGTGGAGAATGGCAGGCACTCCTGGGGGACAGGCATTTTAGATGTGGTTGTCTGCGCTCTTCACAATGTGAAAAGCCTTTTACAAGTCTGCCCGGCCACTTCTTAGTATTCTCGCTGTATTCTCAGTAGGCCTGTCCTACAGCACTCCCATTCTCCTAACCCCGGAACCTGGACTGCTGAAGGTTTTTTTTTAAAGGTATGCTAAGAGCCCAATGCTATACCCTCTGTAAGCTCCAAAATTAATAATACATTGTTTTGGGGGACGAACATGAAATGTAAGAAACAGTGAGAAGATGAAAGATGCAATGCAGGGAGTTCAGAAGACAGTTTAGGACTTAATAAGGAAAACTTTGAAAGTTGTCTTTTGACTGGTCTATTAAATATATTCTTGTCCTTCATGAAAAAATCAATCTTTTATTATTATTATTATTAAGCAGTACTTTTTAGTATTTGCACTACAAATCAAAGGTTTAGGCACTCCTACTTATTCTTTTACAATTATTCAAAAATATGGATAGATATAATGTTGTCAATAAAACTGAAAATAAAATATAACATTAAGACAATTAAGCGAAAGTCTTTACATTGAAATGTTTTTAAAATCCCCAAAAAAAGAATGAATTCACTAAAGCGAGTCCAAACATTTGACTGGTTGAGTATATGAAATATGAAAGGTAGAAAAAAAAAAATATGTTCCAAAAGACATTTTCCTGCCAATGATTGCAGACATGGTCATTAGGATGACATTTTATTTGAGAAACATACATTGCATGTCACAAAATTGCACAATATTGCTTTCATCATCTTCCAACACATGTGACAGTTACCATAATGACAGATTTCAAAGAGGCATGGGAATGTTCAGACATTCATGAACCATATTTTGCAAGAACTTGTTTTCTCAAATAATGTATGTGCTACACATTTTATGAACACCATTTGTAAATACATCAATGGCCTGTACTTAGATGTATCAGAGCATAATAACTGTGTGTATCATTAGCCTTAACCTTTGCCTCTGAAATTTCAAGCAAAAATCTGGTTCATTATCAGCTGAAAACAGCTCAGAAAAATATATATTGCTTAGATTTTCAAAGCATTATATTGAGACCTCTCACTGAATGTTTTGAATTGCTCTGCACCATTCATATAAAATAAGACATCGCCTGACAAATGGTTCACCTTATTTGATTCAGAACATATTATGGGGAGCTCTCATCTCCAGGAATATAAATGGATATGGTCATATAAAATCATATTTCTTTTGAGGACAGTATCCTTCTTTTCTTTGTGTGAGGTGAAGGTGTCAAATGCAGACAGTTTTTTTTTTTTACATCAGGAAACATTACTTTTTGCTGCCAAACCCACAAGTAATACAGAACGTATGTTTTGTACTTTGACAGAGAGAGTATGAAGGCACAGACAACCTAGAAAAATAAACGCCGGGATACTATACAAAAAATTTTAAAATAAAAGATTACTGGAGTATGTTTTATGAGAAAATACTATCTCAGTCTTTCTACTTCAAAATTCCAAGTTTAATTCAGTGTGTAAATTGTAATTTCTTTGTAATTAATTCAGAAATTTACTAGCAATTTCTGAGTGAGAATTGTTTCTTTGGCTTTATTTATTTATTTATTTATTTTTCTGATAAAGGCAACATGTTTGTTTACTTTAGCACTGCATTCACTCAATCATCCTAAAACAATTTATTGTCTGAGTTTAGCTCAATTTATTATGTCATTTTGAAATATTCTAGCTTACCCAGTAGTTTTGAAGATTTCATTAATATGCTGATTTTTGTCAAGATGGCCGCCACGTAGTTTGAATTTAAAGGGACGTCTTTTCTGGTATTAGACCTCCTTTACTCAAAACCTCAAAAAATAGTGAAAAAAAAACCCACAATGCATAATAGTAATTCAAGTAGACAGCATGTTATTGCTGGTAAGTTTGTGTACAACATCCAAAACTACTATTAGTAGAAGACAGAAAGGGCTTCTGACATGAACCCCAGGGTCACATGACATATGATAGTGAGTTGCACAACGCTGTGTCACAGAACAGACGACAGAGGCTTAGTAACTGGGTCACCCTGTGACAAGAGCAGTCATGAGGTCACCCTGCCAGTCCACATCAATGCCACTATTCACAGGGCCTGCAAACCTGCATGTATGCTTGTGAGAAACTATCAGTGGTAAATTTCTAAAAGCACAAGCATTTCCTGTGAAGAATGTGTTCACGCACCACATAGCAGCCCAAATGTGTGCATTTTTCCATCAGAATTGTTAGCGAGGCCTCTTTACACTTATTTTCATTTGGTTGTTTTTGATGTGGTTTCTACCTGGAGAAATCAAAGGTACTGTAATCAATTTTTTATGGAACTGCACACATAAAATGTCCCAACTACCAGATGTATATCAATAAAATAGGTGTCCTGAGAAATCACACCAGTCTGTGACAGCCATAGGCCCTCTAAACAGCATAAACAACTCTAGCCACAAGAAGACTTTGAGCATCTTCGGTCTGCTAACATCTGATTTGATTACATGTCTTGGGAGAGAGAGATTCTGGCCAGAAGTGGGGTCCAATTTAGTAGCCAAATCTGGAGGAAATAAGCAAAATGGATAAAATCACTTAATAAGCACTATTAAAAGATTCCAAGGACAAGATTCAAACGGAACAAATTATCATTAGCAAAATCATACTAAGTGGTCTAGTACTATATTTCTAATTAAAATGAGTCAAGTAATTAGTGGAGCTTGGAGCTTGTTTAAAGCTTGTTCAGTGCTGCCAACTTCAGATGAGAAAAATAAGTGACTCTTTTAGAAAAAAGGAAACTCTTGCCTTTACACAACATCAGCATTGGAGATTGGAGCAAGCCATTGGCGACAGGTGACTACAACTACTTTGCAAACAAACAAACAAAAATGCTAAAGTCACAATGTATGCCTGCAGCTACTGTATCCAAGTCTATAAAAAAGATGTTTAACTGTGGTAAAATGCACTTAAAACAAACTTGAATTTTTTTGCCTCACAGCTAACTCCCCAGTTTAAAATGTAATTTTTTTTTGTTGTCCACCACTCTGAAATACCAGGGTTTGAAATCGCCCCCAGCTATGATATTACAATTTTCCTCAACATGCCCCTTAACATGCAAATCAAGGAGGTGCGATCTTAACAACTCATGTCTGTCCGTCAATCACAAGAGTGATATGGCTATGAGGGTAAGAGCATCCAACCTTGTTCTGTCTCTATAAATGTAGAAAAACTGTACTTCCAAAAACTGCACTTCCAAAAACTATTAGAAATGCATGGCTGCAGTTTATTTTTAACATCATTCCTGGATATGGTGCAATGACGTTTGCAAATTACAGTATTTTTGACAGAAAGTGAAAATGAGAATGATCATTTTTTACAAATATTTGAACTTGTTTGGCGTAAAAACCTCAGTGCATGCATTGATGATGGCAACATAAATATAAAAAAGATGATAAAATAAAAAGATAACAGAAAAGTCATATAAAAGTGTCACGCACCATTAAACACATAGCAATTTTGCTTCTAACAAGGCAAATTATACCACTACAGAATTATACATCAATATTTCAACATAAATAACACCTCGCTTCAACTTTTTAGATGCTTCACATTTTATACATTTTTCAAGAATCTGGCTAAAAATTTAGCTCTGAAAAAGAAAAAGTTCATGTAACTGTTAAAAAAGTTTAGTTAGTAACGTTTTTCTTTTTAAAGAAATGAATATTTCTATTCAGCAAGGATATATTTAACTGATCAAAAGAGACAGCAAATACATTTATAATGTTGCAAAAAATCTTCAAATTAATGCTGTTCTTTAAAAAAAATAAATTCATCTGAGAATTCTGAAAAAAATAAGAAGGTTTCCATATCAATATTAAGCAGCGCTGTTTTCAACATTGATAATAATACGAAATGTTATTTGAGCACCAAATCAGCATATTAGAGTGGTTTCTGAAGGGTCATGTGACACTGAAAATCATCACAAATATTTACAATAGAACATTTAAAATAGAAAAAAAAATTATAATATTCACAGTATTACTGTTTTACTGTATTTGTAATCAAATAAACGCTGTCAGTACTGTACAGTTCGTAGTCACTAAAAATGTGCACACTACTGTGTCACGTTCCATATCATACAGGTTTGGAACAGTTTTGGTTAACTATTCCTTTGACATTCAGCAGGAAAACTGTGTAAGCCTATAAGTCACAAAAACATTATTTTTTATGGTTCATTCTTAACAGTTCTTTCAGATCTTTGCTGCTGGCAACATCGCAAACAGTGTCCTGAATTTATTTATCTGTGAAATTATTCCTGCAGAGACCCTGCCAATCACAACGGCGAGTGTGTGTTGGTGCGATTATGTTTTGTGTGCATTGTGGGATGGGGGGCCAGGGGTTTACAGACAATGTCTGTATGAAAAATGAATTCAGTGGCTGTTAGAGGCGTTATCTGGGTGGACAACTGACAGGGGGGATATTGCTGTGTTAATCTGACAGGAAGAATAGAGAGGACAGTGGGCTGATTGACAGAGGAAAAGCGTGTTTACCAATGGCCCCCACAGATGAAGGCTTGCCTGGATTCACATGCGGGTCAGGTAGCACTCCATTTCCTTGCCTGTAAGCATGGACAAGCTAAAACACTGGACTTTTGACACCGGCATTTCCCATTGCTCTGTCTCCGTGACAAGCACAGTTGCAAAGGAGGCTCGGGAGGCAAGTCATTTCCGCCGGGAGCCTTGAAATGCCATAGGTGCTGTTTGGCAGTCAACTTTTTTCCGCAGGTTTACTTTCCTTTTCCATTTTGATTTGTCTTTCTCTTTTAGCCTTGACCAGGAGCTGATCCTGATCTCAAAACTCTATCAACAACTCATTGAGATTCAGGAGAGGTTTTTAGAGAATGTGCCTCATGAAATAAGAAACATCCAGATAAAAACAGTGCAGTGAGGATCAAGGTCATACAATATCTCCTCAGCTGTGTTTCATCTATGGGTAATTTTGACTCATAAAAGACACCATCATTCATAATAGCTGTCTTCCCATAGGAAGATTGCAGATTCTCCATGTCTCTGTGTAGACTGTGAACACTGAAGTGTTCAGTCGAGTAATGTATTAAAAGAATAATTCACTCAAAATAAAAAAAAAACAAATCATAATTTTCTCACCCATAAGACTTTCTTTCTTCACTGGAACACACTTCTAAAGTCTGAGTTAGATGCTCTTTTCCACACAGTTAATGCCACAGTAAATGGGGACTGGGACTTTTAAGCTTCAAAAAGTATTATAAAAGTTGCACATGTGACTCATGTACTGTATTCCAAGTCTTCTGAAACCATTTGATAGCTATGTGTGAAATAAATTAGAATTACAGCTGTTATTCACTGAAAAATAAGTAGCAATACCTGATACTCTAACAAATTGTTCTTTTGAGTCGACTCTTTTGACTGAATCACTGCAATGATTCATTTAGAAATTTGACAGATCCAGTTCTCGAGTTGAACTCACTGACTCATTCGGTTGCAGCAGTTAAGAGCCTTGAGGGGAATTAACAAGGTAATTTTGGTCTGTTTGAAATAAAGCAACATATGGCTTCAGAAAACAGAAGAGTGCTTTTGGATGCAGCAAGAGTTTCTTAAAACATTAATTTTTTTCCAAGTAATACTTGCTGTTTTTCTTAATTTATGCTATGTCTTTGTTGATGTCTTTGGTAAAGCACCACTAAAAGGTTAATTTTTCCTTGAGTGGTACTTTCTCAGTAGCCATGTTCTGTTATAGATGACTAATTTTTTCTGGTAAAAGAGTGTTCAATTATACTAGGAGATCTAATACTTTACGATTGATTATCATGTGCATCCTAATAAATGTTAAGGTTGACTCATGACTTACATAGCTCTTTTGTGTACACCTCTGGGAGCAGTTTCCAGATATGAAGCCTACCAGCTGATGGAAGACAGTGCTCTACAGGTCACACTTAGGGTCCTAATTGATCAAATAACTGTACAGGTGAACAATGCATTGCTTCTAATTCTCTTTTGTGCTGCAGTAGGTTTTACCATCTTCATTTGTGGTGCTCCTGGGGGCTGTTGATAAATGTCCTGTGTAGTTTGTGCCTTTATTACCTTTGGTCCAGTACTAGTGATGTGTTTGCCTCAGCAGACAACAGATGCTAGGTAGTTATTTACAAAATTACCAGGTCAACATTATAGCTCCATGCTTCACAAAGTTAAAAGCATTTTTATCAGAGCTGTTAATTTTAATCACATGATATGCTAATAAATCAGTCACAATTAATTATATTCTGCAACATTTGCAGGGGGAAAAAAACAAATTAGTTTATGTACAGGTTAAAGGGCATAATAAATTGCATACTTTAATTTAATTTATCATTATTATACTATTTAATTAAATTATGATTTATTATTTTATTTTTTTCAGAAAGGATTATCATTATCATAATTTGTCATAATTTATATTAATAAATGCATTAAACTGACGGCCCTAATTTATACTGTCTACCTCTATAGCATTACTGTGCTCAATCAGAAGTAACATGTCATGAGAGATGTTTCTACATTTGTTTGAAAACACATATGTTATAGCCCCCACATGTACAACTTCTGCTATAATCCCCAAATGTGTGGAAACTCATTTGAAACATACTAACAGTATCAGAAGCTGTCATGGCTGGCATCTTCTTACAAAAAAGCTGGCTGCAGTTCTCTTGTGCTGTCAACATAAGACAAGACAGATAAGAGGGATAACAAGGTGATATGACCATCTCTGCTAGTGTTATTTATTTTAATTAAATTCTGCAGCAAGGCTTTATCGAACATACTATATTTTGACCAACCAACTGTGTTAGTGTTTCATATATATATATATATATATATACAGTATGTGTGTGTGTATTTTACATGTACAAAGAAATTCCTATTTAAAACGAATGCCTTATAGACATTCACTTCAGACTGAATATGACTTGACATCAAGTATGACTAAAAAGGTTCTTAGTTCTGTTCTGACACATTAAGCTTTTTCAATTACTATATTAGACAATTCGGTACAAAAATTAATTTAATTTCTGCAAATCAAGCATTACATAAAGCATTGCTTCGCTAAATGAAATGACACAATTGTCATAACATTCTGCTGATCATTTTTTTATTTAGTATTTTAATTGTATTATTTGGAACACTAAATGAAATGTTGCCATTTACTTTGAGGTTTTAACAATATTTGAATGTAACCTGACGGCAATGTTAAACAGCACAACCCTCACAACAAATAACTAATAATTGAATGGCAGTAATTGTAAACATCAATAAAAATGTCTCTGATGGTTAAATGGCTTTAAATAAATACTGCAGCATCAATGCAGCTAGCATAGAACACAGAAAACATCCTTGGGTCATTAGATATTCATACAATGGCATGAAGCTGGATTATCACTTGAGATGCTACAAATTCTCTCAACAGAGGAAAAAAGGCGAGCAGAAAAAAGGGCAACACTCTAGAGAGCGTTGTCAATTCCCTGACACTTCAAAGCATTGTACACGCCTGCAGTGTGGATCTTCGTAATTTAGCCATTTGTTGGAACAGCAAATTGCTTTCTTATTTTTCTAAGCCACCACTCTTGTTTAAACTTGGCTCACAAAGTGCAGGCTACAAAAAAAGGAACGCCATGACAGCTTAAATATGGAAGTGCGACAGCAAATCTCCTTTTGTACAAAGATAAAAGGGTAAAACATTTGCCAGGGAGCCACTAACAGCGTTTGACAAATGAGCCTTGTTCTCTACAAAAGCTGTATTCCTGGAGACAGAGCAAAGACTAGATGCATGTGGACCGGCAAAGAGAAAGGCTAACCTCTGAACAGTGGTGACAATAAGGAGAGAGACGAGGAGAGACATTAGCCTTTGATCAGCTGCAGTATTTAGCAACTTTCTTGACCTTCTCCGTCAGCCAGCGTCTGGAAAGTTTCACTCCAACAAGCAAAAGCCTATAAGACAATATAAAACTTTGTTTTTATCCTTCCATTTACTGGGATCGCCAGTCACCACATACTAGCGTGACATCTTTGAAAAGGTCATAACTGTGAGTTTACATTTGCAAACTTCTAAAATAATTCTTATGGAAAATTATGCTAAATTCTGGAGCAATCACTTACAGACTTGTCTGACAGTCAAGCAAGGATATGCATTATCCAACAGTGCACTGATTATCGCTGTGAGCATCCTGTGTTTACAAAGGAAATAAGACAGTGGGGCTATAAAAGTCCCATGTGGCTTTAAAGGAATAGTTCACTCAAAAATGAAAATTTGATGAAAATGTACTCACCCTCAGGCCATTCAAGATGTAGATGAGTTTCTTTCGTCATCAGAACAGATTTGGAGAAATTTTGCATTACATCACTTGCGCACCAGTGGAACCACTGCAGTGAATGGGTGCCGTCAGAATGAGAGTCCAAACAGCAGTAACCGACATGAGTCCAGTCCATCAATTAAATGTTTTGTGAAGTGAAAATCTGTGTGTTTGTAAGCAACAAGTCCATCATTGAGACATTTTTAAGTTCCGGATGAAATACAAGTCCATAATCCATAATAACATTTCCTCTAGTGAAAAAGTCCTCCCTGTTGTCCTCTCACATAAAAATCCACCAATATATTTGTTTAAAACAGTTTTGGACTGTTTGTACTTGTAAACAGTGCTTGATCTGTGCATATTTCTCTCCTGGTTCAGACAAGGTGACATTTTTAACTGGAAAAAGCAATGTTATGAGCAGAAGACTCACATTTTAGCTGGAAGCAATGGTTTGAAGTTAAAAACATCTTAATTGTGGATTTGTTTCTCACAAAAATGCAGCAGTTGAGAGAACCACACTCAATGTATGTATATGGCTTGTTCAATGATAAAGAAATAAACAATTGACTTTTTGTAACCAGTTAAACAATTGTATTCTTTTTAATTATTCACTTTGCAAAAAATTAGCAAATATTGATGCAGACTATAGAAAAGCTTAGACTGTAGACCTGAGAAATGGCTGCAAAAAATTCAACTTAGCAATCACAGGAATAAATTACATTTTAAAATATTAAAATAGAGAACAGTTATTCAAATTGTTATAATATTTCATGATATTAATGCTTTTACTGTTAAAAAACAGCCTTTCAAAAAAAACAGGCTTTTAAAAACATTAAAAAGTCCTACTTTTGAACAATAATATAATCAATTAATCTTAAACTACACTCAGTGGTGATTTTCTATCAGACAAAAAATTATGTCAGCGAAAAAGTACCTATCCAGAGCATATCTAAATAGTTGCATGTTACACTAGACAGATGGTGATGGGATTTCAAGGAAATCCCTGTAAAACAAAGCACAGTTGCTTATGATAATTTACTTTCTAGAACTAATGGAGCTCTCACACGGCTAATAAACTGTAAAGATGTATAGCCGTGGCATGTAATCAAACATTGATGATGGCATCCCAGAACTACGCTATTCTTGTGCTCTGTGACAGTGAAGGCAGTGAAAGTAGGAGGTGTGCAGGAGGAGATGCCCCTGTGCTCCCTGTATGGGAGGTTTCAGTGATCTCATACTCCATATGGAAGAGCTGGGATTGGGAATGCTGATGAGTTCAGAAAGTACAAACAGCAAATCTGCTGTCTTGGAGCCTTTCCCAGCAACTGACAAAACAGTAATCTGGCATTTACCCAAGACGTTCGGTGTGCAGGAAATTTTGGGAAGTAGAGCCAAAACGCATCCAGCGGGAAGGGGTTGAAGTCACTGTGAAGTAAGCTGTTCAACTTCATTTCTGTACTAAGCAGGTATTGTCATGGTTCCATGACATTTCTATGCTACTTCTCTTGGAAAGTTATCTCTGGACAATTGAAAAAGCACTCACACAGCTGAGATGAAGTTGGAACATTTTTTCAAGGAAGTCTAATTCCTTTATATGGGTAATTTCTCATGGATCAATGCTTTTCTTGTGCTGAAATGCATTTATCATGGACCCATTTTAGCGACATGAAGTCTAGCCAAGAATAGTTTTCCTGCTGAGCTCTTTTCAGTTATTTGTTCTATTCTATTCTTTTCTCTTCTTTTCTTTTTGTTGTTGTGGTAATGGTGGGCTGGAGGGTAATACATTTGATGCAGAAACTGGTAGTGAACATATTAAACGATTTCTTAGTGTGTCTAGATGTTCTAAAGTCTGGGTAATTCAAAAGTTCACAGGAGACACAACAGTGTAATCACCTCTCATCTAACTTCCTCCTCCTGACATGCCTCTGGCTCCAGCACAGAACACTTTGGGTACCGTTATCTGCCGGTCTTTCAGCTTCACGTGCAAAATTCAGTTCATATCTTCACTGCTGATGTGTTGCTTTCTAGGTTCAGTCCAACTCGATGACATCTGGTTTTCAGACTGCTTTGTCTTCTCTACAGAAACACAGCTGAGGAACATCTTGGCAGGAATATTGGTGTCCATGTGCTCTGCGAGTAAAGTCATAGGCCATCAGTATATGTCTTGAGTTCATGTAATATACAACATAAAATTATTTTCTTTAAACAAAAACAAATGAAATCAGTACTCAATAAAAACCAACCAGTACCAAAACTTGATTTATTATTTAGACTATATATTTATTACTTACACTAACATCCAAAAGTTTTTTTTAAGAAATTCAAACTTTTATTCAGCAAGGATGCATTAAACTAATCAAAAATGACATATCTATTGAAAAATAAATGCTGTGCTTTTAAACTTTCGATTCAAAGGTTCCTGAAAAAAAGTTTAACAGTTTCTACAAAAATACTGTTTTCAGCATTGATAATAATAAGAAATTATTCTTGAGCAGCAAATCATCGTATTAAAATGATTTCTGAATGATCATGTGACACTGAAGACCGGAGTAATGACTGCTGAAAATTCCATTTAAAATATATTCAAACAGAAAACAGTTGTTTTAAATTCTAATAATATTTCACAGTATTACTGGTTTTATTGTTGTTTTATCAAATAAATGCAGCCTTATTTAGCATAAGAGACTTCTTTTAAAAATGTTAAATTCTTACTGGACTCCAAACTTTTGAACGGTAGCCTAGTGTAATAAACATCTTGAAAAATAATACATTTCAATAAATTGTTTTATTTTAAAGGCATTTTTGTTTACTTCTGTACAAATGCTGCATGCGATTTCAGCTGTTTTGCAAGCTTCATCCAAACTTGCATAGAAAACCCAACATCAGCTAAATGTTGAAATAACTGACAGGCAGAGACTGTTTCTGATTAGTTAGTCTTCTGATTGGCTAAAAAAGCGTAGGCCGCCCCCCACTGGCTTTTTTTGCTGTTCACAGAGCCTCAGGCTGTCACTGAAACCAGTGTGATTTCTCAGGACACCCATTTCAGAGATATCTGTCAAGTAGGGACATTTTCTGTGTGCTATTACAAATAAATCGCTTCCAGCAGCTTTAAGCCAATAATTCATTGCACAAAACACATTGCGGTCGACACAAACTATATTTATCTACATTAACATAGCAAGTGATCTCTCATATAATGTAGCCTGGTAGTCTGGTAATCTTGCAAAGTGTTGTTCATGGTTTTCAAGAATAGCTCAAACTGCTAGCAATGCCAAGGTCATGGGCTCGACTTCCAGGGAAAGCGAAGCTGATGAGTACATCGTGTAAGTTGCTTTGGATAATTCATTTGACATATCATCAGCAAATGCATTCAGTGGTATACATTGTTTTTCAATTTATGCTTTCCTTTGGAATCAAACCCACACCCTTGGCATTGCTAGCTCCATGCTCTACTGTTTGAGCTACAAGAAGGCTATTTACATTTAGCATTCTTTTTTCCTTGCTGTCTGTGACCCTAACAGCTGACATGTAATTGCTCTAGACATCAGCAAACAAAACACACAGCTCAATGGCAGGTCAGCTGAAGAAACCTCTTAATTAAATTGCTTCCCATACATTAGAGATATGTCACGCCAGCAGATACACACTCTGTGCCCCAACAATAGCACCATATGGCTATCAGAAATGATAGCAAGTGAACACATTTACACCTATTCATATTTCTAACCCCAGAGGCCTGAGTAAGTGCATGAACCCTCATTATGTTACTCATTAAAAAAACAAATTAATTATGTTACAAAGTTATTTTTTGTATTTGTTACAATGAGAAAAATTCAATTATTATTATTATTATTATTAATATTATTATTAACTAATAAATAATGATAAAAAATAAAATAAAATAAAATAAAATAATTAAAGTATCACCATATGACAGAAAAGATTTAATTATCAGAAAAAAATAGCAAGTGAACACATTTACACCTACTCTGATTGTACCTTCTAATCTCAGAGGCACGAATAAGTATGTGAACACTTATTATGTTACTTATTTAAAAAAAAGATTAAACTAATCACTAATTACATTGCAAACTTATTGTTAATATCTTACCAATGCACATTTCATTTTCGAAATAGTAACTGGGATAATATAATGTTCTTATCTGATTATGTAATATATATTATGTAACACATTAACCCCAAAACTGATGGTGGAGAATAAATGTCTGCCATTTGTTACAGGAAAATGTTCGGCATATATTTCCCCATGGGATTTTTTTTTTCTGTGCAAATAGCATCCGATTTCAGATTAATGAATATTACACAGTGCGCATGTAATACCCAGCACCAGGCATTGTGATTCGCATTGTGTTGAACGTATTACTACATTCTACTTACCATAATCTCTTCAAAGGCTGGGTGTGTATAAGATCAAATCTAGAGGCTCATTTTTGCTGGCTGGCCTCACAATTCAGTGTCAGCTGGCAGTGCAGTCAGAACTCCTCCAGATGTGATGTTATCAAGAGGAATGACTTTATCTGATTAAGCAAGTCTGAGGAATAACCCAGAGCACAGAAGAGCTTACGTTTCTGTTCTTCCTAAAGGATGTATGGCAACAGAAGGGACATTAGACAGACTGATCATATTGTGGATATTTGGTTAATTGCTATTATAAATCCTATTTAATGTTTTAGTGGCCTCATTAGCTCACAGCCCACAATGTCTACTTTCATAATGACATTGATTTTTGATACCAGCATTGGGATTTGCAATATTTCACATCAGGTGTGGTACATTTTTGCTACGTGACTTGATTTCTCAAATGCATGGCAGTATGGCAGTGTCTTACTTAACACTTGTTATAAAATTCATAATGACAAGTAATTCATCAGTTCAGAATTTAATACTCAAGTCATAAAATTTAAGCAGCAGCCTACAGAATAAAACCATTTTAATACTGCTATATATACCTACCAGTGCTATACAAATGTATTATGAACAGATGCCAACATTTTATGGGCTTGTTATAATACGTCATTGGATTTGGATAAACCAGTGAATATAACTATGGCCACAAAAATTAATTTCCATGTACTATCAACTTCTATGCACAAAGCTATAAAGCCATAAACTATGAAAAAACACCACAGTACAACACAGAGCTGAATGCAAGGTAATTTATGAAAATGCTCATATTTTTTTGTGCTTTTGTGATTTATAATTGTGACCTATTCTTTATGAGGACTTTATATAGTCTATAACCAAAAATACCAAATGTTATCAAATGTTATACACAATTTTAAATTACAAGCATTCGCTACAGATCTTAATAGCCTTAATAGTGAAATTCTGATATTCCAAAATATTAAAATAATAATGATAATAATGGAAGAATGTGAAAAGGGGGTGTTCATAGTAGAATGAAAATAATGAATCACGCTTATGAAACAAAAATGGAAATATATTGGACAATAAAATGTATTAAACAATAAATTTCCATCTATGGGAAATGGGTATTTTTCAAAATACAACATGAAGACAAAAACTGCACTATGTTTTTCCATGTAATAGCTTTAATGAAACACTTAATTTTTCTTTCATGAGTTAATGCATGGGTTTTCATTATGCTGAATACATACTTATAAACTTTTGTCTCACTTTATTATTTGCATAATTACACATTTCATAAATGAACAGATGTGTGAGTATATAAGAAAAAAGTGTTTGCCGAAAACAAATATGAAAAATATTTCTAAATATTTCCAATATTTTTCAATATATGATAAGCGGTGAATCCTTGTGTATTATTCTATATATTTTTATATATTAACACAATAAATTATTCGGTGTGTTTTCAGTATACACATTAAATCATTTAATATATTGATTGTCAATATATAGGGAAATATAATTTATTTGCATAAGGGCATGCACTACTGAATTGTGCATAATGCAACCAGGAACATACAGAAAATTATGACTGAACTAATATTGTTAATTTATTACCTCTAGCCTTAACCTAACGTACACATGTATCACCATGATAAAAGATCTGTAAAGTAAAATGTAACTCACCTTTGCATTTAAAATATCCAAGAATTCCACTATCGATGTCACACCTCTTAACGCTTTACCAGAAGTAGCATGTGGGTGGAGCACTAAACTAAAACAGGGCATAATTAAACAACGCATGAGAAACTCAAGTTATTATTAGGGCAGACATAGTGCAAGAAGTAGTGAGCACAATATCAAGACATTTTCAATTATCCATCTTTACAGATAATTTTTCAGCTTGCATTATCAAAAGCTTTCCCACTGAGTAATTCTGCGTCTTTGAAGGCCAAACCCCAGGAGCCCGTAATATATGAGTGATCGGTCTGCAGTAGTCATGAATTAATTGTAGTTGAACTCTTTCTGCCATCTGCTTTCTTTTTTGCAAAAATAAATTCTACCAGGCATGGAGGGAGGAACGGTCTGCTGTGGTTCAGAGCATGTGCTGCATGAAACCAGCAGCAGGTATTCCCATGAGCATGGAGAGAGATTGCGTGCAATACAGCAGGTTTGAATGATTGAGAGTTATGGTCAAAATGCACCTGTTTCAATTCTGCAAATGGAGAGAGTGGAGAAAATGTGTGAATTAATCTGGTGTGCTTAGAATTGAATCCATGTAGAATTAATCCATCCTATGAGACAACCCATGTGCTTTGCCGAATCCTTCCTACGAGGATAAAGTCTCCCTTGAGAAATTCACTGCATGTAAGATATTTGGCATTTTTGATGTATTTGCAGAATGTATTTGTTCAGTGGATATCTAGGCTATTATGAAGAGAGAGAAAAACAGGACGCTCTGTTTAAAGCAGGGCTGTCCAAACTCGGTACTGGAGGGCCGGTGTCCTGCAGAGTTTAGCTCCAACTTGCCTCAACACACCTGACTGGAAGTTTCTAAGCCTAGTAAGAGCTTGATTAGCTGGTTCAGGTGTGTTTAATTAGGGTTGGAGCTAAACTCTGCAGGACACTGGCCCTCCAGGACCGAGTTTGGACAGCCCTGGTTTAAAGGAATAGTTCACCAACAAATGAACAAAGGCAGAAAGTTCTGCCATTTACTCACCCTCATGTTGTTGCTCTGTGATGTTCTCTCTTCTGTGGCACACAAATTAAAATTTTTGAAAGGGGACTGGGTCAGTCAAGCTCCAAAATGCCAAAAGAAAAGCACCATTGTGCTTTTTTACCAAACCTCTATGACTTTATTTGTTCGATGGAACATACACAAAGAAACAAAAATATTTTTGAAGAACGAAAACATGAAGGCATATAATATGTGATTTGAAAACAGCAGTGTTGAATAGGGGTTGAAAAATTATGACAGCTGTAGTATGAACAGGTCCATTAACTTCAGTAAAGTATTATATGATATATTGGCATAAATATATACTGTTCAAGATGCATTTTTAAACACACACACAAAACAAATGCAAGAAACAATATTTTGACAAATGTAGCACCATTCAAATATCAAAATACTGTTGCTTGTTTTCAGAATGACAACGTTTCATTTTTGAGTGAACTATGCCTTTAAGTATTTAGTTTACTTACATATAAATAAATACATAAACAAATAACAATCTGCTCCCATTAGTGATTCAATTCAGTATTCAGTAATCAGCAAATAAGTAAACAAAACAAAGGAGTGCTTTTAGCGTGAAAGCCTAATGTAATCGTACAACTGATTGAAAGCATCAACCATCAGAATATGCAGATGCAGACTTTGTTTCTCTAAATTTCACTTTTTAAAAAATTACTTTCTTTCACAACCTGAATATGTTAAATCTCATTTCTGCAAATGTAATATGTCTTTGGACAGTGTTCGATTGAAAGATTCATGCCATGAGCCACGGGTAAGTTTTCATTAGCAGAGCCTAAATCCCATGTATTATTAATGTGTAAAAAGAGCCTCTTCAATTGAGAGAGGGACTCAAGATGTTGTATTCAATCTGCCTTAATATGTTTTGTACAAGACTGTGGTATTAGCATCACGAAAAAAACAGGAGACCATCTCTATTTTTAACCCAAATAAACAACATCCACATATTCACTGCACTGATGGAAACTAGCAGGGAACAGCAGTGAAGGTTTTTCTTGCATTTTACCAGCATATAAACAGCTCCTACCAAACGTAACTGTTCCAGCTTGTAATTGATTTTCAGAATGTTAAGTATTCAATCTGTCTCATTAGCCAAGTATGACACATTTGTGTCAGCATGGCTGTTTTCCAAGTCTAAATGAGAGTAGCATTGATTAAAATGCTAAAATTGTTTTAGGTGGAAAATATTTCATATGCTTTGTTTGTTAAATGAAATGCATCGTGGCTGTGGAATTATTAATGTTTCCGGATGTCTTACGGATCTTGAGTTTTCACCGCATGAACATCAAGTTTGTAGACGTGCTGTGCTTACATGGTTTTGCAATACAATGCCTGGTTCGACTTACAAGCCTTGTGCATGTCCGGGTACTCAAACATCCAGATAGCATGAAATACTTCAGAGTCTAAGAATTAAGCACGCTTTAGAGGTCAGTGAAAATGACAAGCTATTTATGAATAACCCATAGCGACTCAAACTAACATGCATGCACTCCATCTGACATGCAGGTATGCTTTTGGTCTGGCAAGCTGCAGGCGGAAACCTTTACAAAGGCAAAACAAGACAGATGCTGAGCACTTTGCACGCCTTAATGAGAGGAGGCAGTGGACCATGAGGAGTAAAGGACAAGCCCCCTGAGAAAGAGCAGAATGGGTTTATGAAGAACTGCTTAATGCCTGCAGGTCTCAGTTTAGCACCGAGGATTGCAAGATCATCTGCCAGGCTCTAGTGAAGAATGTAACAAAATGATCTCAGGGGTGACGTGGCCGAGGGTTAAGTCACATTTAGGCCCAATCCCAATTCTATTTTATACCCCTTCCCTTGTCCCTTGAAATAGAGTGTCAAGTGGTAGGGGTGAAAATATTCCCCTAAGAATTGGGACACCACTACTATGCCATCACCATACGTCATCTAGCTCCTACAATACACACACCTATACTGGTGTGCTGGTGTGCATTAGAGCCTTTTATTACTGACACACACACACACACGTATATCAGAGATCGCGCAGTTCACAAATTCAGGAGCAAAGAAACTTGTCAACGCTGCTCCACGACTTTTATTAATAACAGTTTAAATACTGAATCACTACATTATATTTTCCAGCAACAAGAGGATAAAATCGCTATTTTTGAAGTAAACTCACTCTAAAAAGAGAAACGCACAGACGCATACACTAGCCCTCCTCAATGTCTATGGTGGTTGTCGCCCTGATCAGACATGAAAATATGTTTTGGCACTATCGTGCAGTCTGTAATGATATGACGTTAGCAAATTTTAGCGATTTTTTGCAAACATTTCTTTGAGTAACATGACCGTAAATATGAACTCATGATTAAATGTAACATAAAACAAATGATTACTTTTCGTTAAAATCTTTATTAATGGCAAAAAATGCTTACATTTGTGTCTTTTTGTTCTCTCGGGCAGCCATATTGCCGCTGAAGCCGGTTTACGCAAAGATAATTCATACCCCTTCGTTTGAAGTGTGGTCCCAAAAAATCTTTGTTTGAAAGGCTATCTGGCCTTACCCTTACCCCTACCCCTCCAACCAAAAGAGAATCGAGACACCCCTACCCCTTCATGTGAACGCTCGAAATGGAGGGGTAGGGGAAAGGGGAAGGGCTAAGGGGTAGAATTGGGATTGGGCCTTAGTGTATTCACATGGAATGGAATGAGTCAAGTCAAGTCACCTTTATTTATATAG